>NC_062966.1:1375101-1418206 GCF_023119035.1 Salvia hispanica | reverse complement strand
AATCCGAAGAGTACTACCGGGGTGTATCTCGTCTTGCGGAAAGAGGCCTCCTCGACTCGGCTAAATCTTTTACGGTTTACAGTTCAAATTTGTATTTATAATATCGTTTCAGTTCTTTTTCTGTATTCCTTCTTTTGGGTTGTATTATGCTTTATATCTTGTAATTCCAGAAACCTAATAACAAAAACCTTGCATTTAGTTCATGAATATTAGAAAAAGAGATGTTCGTGGTGTTTTTCAAGATACAATACAAAAAGGGTAAACTGCCTCTAAAATCGTCAACTTTCACAAAAGGCTGGAATTTCCCGTGAACTTTAAAAGTTGCGTGAAAAATCATGAACTTTGCTCCCGTGTGCAAATTTCCCGAGTCGGGTATTCCGGCTAAGTAGAGTGCTGACGTATGTAAGTGTCTGACGTGAATGTTGTTGTGGACACTGATGTGTACAATGACATGGACTTAAATTTTATATTTTTAAAATCAGATTTTAAAATACAAAACCCCCCAAATTGAACTAAAAAAACCGTCTAACCCTAACATCCGCGCCGAGGCGCCGTAGTTTCAAGGCCGCGGTCAGGGTGGAGCCACGGTGGGGCCTGGGGGGCCCTTGAGCCCCTCAGCCATTTCCATAATTCATATATATTCATATGTATTCAATAGTTAACATATAAACTTTTTAGCGCAGTTGGTCTTTGTTTTGGTCACTTGTGTGTGTGATAGATGGTTTGAATCTCTTCAGGATCAATTCATATATTTAGTAATCTGCTCCACCCATTTTTAATTCATTTAGTAAGATTCTATACTTGTAGTTCATTTGCTTTATTTTCTTCTCAAATTAGTAAACTTTATTTATTTTCATATTCATTTATATTTTATAGTTTTTTATATTAGAAACTTTTATTATTACTTTTTTGCACTGGTAATTTTGTATAAATCTTTGATTCTATAAATATTTTAAAATATTACTCTTACATGATATTAATAAAATTAATTTAATATGATTTCCTTTATTATAAAAATTTTGAAATAGAAAATAACTCTTTTAATCTATTAAATCTATAAATATGTCATATATATTTGGTAAAATCGGTGCTATGTTCTAAAAAATTCATCATCCATTTCCCATGCGTGACCTTTTTATATTGCTCATGTTTAAGTTGTTTCCGTGTCATTAGCACTAAATACAATTAACAAATTTGAATGATTATTTTTGGCCCCCACTATTAAATTTCTGGCTCCCCCACTGGCTGCGGTGGCGGCGGGCGCGATGGCAAGTAGACACTGATCCCATCAATTTTCCAACAACAAGAGAAACTTTTGCAACAAGTAATATAGTAATACAAAATAGTTATGTGTATATATTTGCGGTATGATGTTTCTGTACTTTCCTTAAAATTGGTGTGTTTGTGTGAAAAAAATTGATTTCGCCTGCGCAAGTTTGGATGATAAATGAAATCTTGACTTTTTGTGCGTGAAGGAGAGAAATGGCAGTTGGCATAGATTTCGGATAGAAGTTCACGGAACTTTCACGTAGTTTAGTTTTGTGTTCCGGCTGCCTAGTCACACTTCCGGCTGCCACATAAGATAAATTTATGCCGGAAAATTTCAGGATCAGGTCATTTGGGAGCACTTGATAGTATCCCCACCTTCCTCAGTCTTGGCAGCTCTTCTAAACTTATGCTTTCTATTTAGGAAGGGTGAGGGAGCTTGTTCCTTCATCTCCGAATATCTCTTCTATTTCTCCACACTTCCTTATATCAATAACTTCAAGGTTAAGAGCTCTTGATAGTATCCCCAACTTCCGCAGTCTTGGTAGCTCATATAACAATAAGGTTTTCAATTTAGGGAGGGTGAAGGAACTTGTTCCTTCATCTTCATATCTCTTCTATTTCCCGACAGTTGCTGATATCAATAACTTCGAGGTTGGGAGCTCCTGGTAATGGTATCCTCATCCGGTTACACTTTTCAATTCTTAGCTTAGTCAGAGAGGAAAACACAGGTTGTGCAAGTGCAGCTGATGGTCCTATTTCCCCCTTTTCGATCAACCCCTTCAAAGCACCCAACTCATACAGTTCAATTTCTTCAACAGCAGACATTTGAGATGATAATCCTGCCTCACTCCTCAAAATGTACTCTATTCCTCAGCACACATCTTTCAATTCTCAATCTCTTCAATCCATCCACAAAGCATATGCCCAGACCCTCACATTGCTACACAATTACCTCTGCTAATACTCTCTCAAGGTTGCATTTGTACAGGAACAAATCTTTATTATGACATATTCCTCCTCTTGTATTGAATATATCTTCATCATACGACCCCACTAATATTCTGTAGCAAGTGTCAGGTACCCGACTTCCCCAACTTGTAATCAAAGACTTCAAATCTTCCATATTTTCCACTCTTCCACTAAACTCTTCAAGCAGTTTCAGATTCTTAATTTCTTCAACTTTTACTTCTATATGGATGGATGTGATCAATTGCTAACTAATTAACAATCCAAAATTGAGACCAATTTTTAACCATTAGATTAGAAGATCTTGTGGTTGATATAATGCCAAATGTAATATATTTTAAATTTAAATAATTATTAATTAAATTAAAAGGGTATTAATGTCAAATCCTATATGTAGTAATTATAACTAACTACTTTCTCTCTTCTCAAAATCATCTCAAATCTTTAAATTTACGTAACTCTCTCAATTTAAATTATGTTTTCGCAAAAAATATACCAAATTAAAGATAATTTAATAAGGATTCCAACGAGATTTCAATTGCATATGTTCCGACGATGTTCGGGTTGATGAAATTTGATAAATTCATATATATGGAATGGTAATTCCAAGTGCTGAAGATTTCCAAGTTTAAGAAACAATCCTTCTGGAAGCATCTCTAATTCAGGCGCATCCATTGCGAGGAATTTGAGATTGAAAAATTCCCCAACTCCTTGAGGGACTTCCGTGATGGCTGTATTCGAGAGGTTTAACTCCTGGAGTTCTTTCATCTCTCCCAAGTTTGGCACATTTTCTAGCATTATTTTGTGCATTATCCGCCGTTTGTTCCACTACCTTTGACAAAAATGACTCCCCCACCTTCATCAAAATCGACTCTAAAATCCGGTTTAACATCTTCACCACTTTGCTATTTCCAGAGAAAACAATAACTTGATGAGAAGAATAGCCACAATCTAGTTTTCTAGCGATCATGTATCTAGTGTGAAAATGAATTTGCGAGTAACGAACAATGTATAAATGCAATATATGTTGAATATGTGAACATGATGCTAAGCGCTAAAATTGTTCAAAATTTCCTTCATTTCACATGTACTAGAAATTAAACTTTTCATTTCATACGGTTATATTCACAAGATTTTGTAAAATTCAAATAAAAGCAGAGAATTGTTACCTGAGAGATGTGAAGGACTGAGCAGAGATTGAATAGATTTGTAGATGAAGACAGATATCGGACTTGTCTTGCAGTTTTCCGATTATCCAATAGACATCGCATTTTACCTCTTTCTACCTCTCCGGCGTTGCGCCTCGCGATTTTCGTTTTTCTCTTTGAACTTCTTCTTCTTCCGATTAAACTCAGACATCATAAAGTTTGGATTTTGCTTCGACATTATCGCTTTTTGGGTTTTTCTTTTCACCACTTTATTGAGGGAATTGGTATGTTATTTGATCATGGGCATCACTTTCCTTTATGAACATGATTTTTACTTTTATCTATCACCAGTGATAAAATACAAATTTATATATTATACACACTCAAAACTCCTCGACACAGCTTCAACACAATTATAATATAATATTTTGCAGTGGGGGGCCCAAGAAGAAGAAAAATTTTAGCTCTGCCACAATTGATAGTTGCAAGTATCTCTCGACGGTTTTGTCATAGAAATTAGTCGTAGTAAGAACCTTATATGTTTTTCCTTTTATTTCATCATTTAGAATTAGAAGATCTAAAAATAAAAGTATGGTTTCAGATATGTAATACTCAAGAAATAAATACAGATCAAGCAAATTTAATCTAATCGAGAATAATTGATATAAATATTTTGTGATTACCTTTAAAAGAATTTTACCTACTAAAACAAATTGCTTAATTGTACATATTGGAAAACTTTGATGAAACTATTAATTATATTACAATACTAATAAAAAAGTAATTTAAAATATAATATATATTATAATATTTACAAATTATTAAACAAATAACACCCTTTCAAACTACAACCATTAAAAGTCATTGATTAAATAGTACTATAATACACTTCTGAAAAACGATATGGCAGTAAAGTTATTGGATAAAAATAGCGCATCTCTAATATATACTCCCTCCGTCCCGCTTAAAATGACACGTTTTCCTTTTTAGTTTGTCCCAACTAAGATGACACATTTCCTTTTTTGGTAACTTTCTCTCTCCAATTAATACACTCAACCACTTTTTCTCACTCCTATTAAAACATCCATCCTTCTTTATCTCTCTACTTTAATACTTACACCACCTTTTCTCTCTCCAAATAAACACTTTAACCAATAACTCCTAAAATCCCGTGCCGACTAAGCAATGTGTCATCTTAGCCGGGACGGAGGGAGTAATTTGACAAAAAGGAAATTAGTAGAATACAGCATTTGGTAAAAGTTTTAAAATAATCTTTAAAAGTCATTTGTTAAGTATAGCGCATCTATCATGATTTGACAAGAAATGAAGGAGTAATATTGGGCAAATATTAAAAGTAAAAAATTTATGGTGTCGGTGAGTAACGAACTCAGCACCTCACCGCAAGCACGATCCAAAGTCGAGTGTAATTGCCAACTGCACTATCAAATTCTTTAACAACAATTTCTGAATATATATATTATAGTGAAAACGCAAATGGCTGGGGGCCCAAGGGCCCCCCATGCCCCGCCGTGGCTCCGCTACTGAACACAGTGTAAAATTTCAAGATTTTGATGTCAACATAGTATCAACACAATATCAACACAACATCAATTATTGACTACCATTGAAATTCTGTTGACATTTTCCGGTTGATGGTTTTTTGTAATCTCTTGACATTTTTCAATGGCCGACATTTTTTTCAAATACAAAATTTAAGAAATTGCGCTAAATAAATTAAATAATTATAAAATAAAATTGTAAAAGGTACTATTATATGTAAGAATTAAGAGAGATTTAAAAAGTAAAGTATGAGAATCAATAAAGTAAGAATTATTAGATGTTTTGTCTTTTTATTTTTTATTATTACTACTTCCTTTCCTTTTTACTTTTTATATCAACCTTATAAAATCTGTAACCAAAGGAGGATTAACTCCAGAATGTGTAACTGAAAATAACTTTTTATGTTTAGCTCTATGCATGCTTACTTATGCTCACTTCCTTGTTTCCCATCTTGCTGTCAAGTTTCTCTACAACAGGTTATTTAACAGTGCCTTCTTTTGCAGACTAATGAAGTGCATTTATATTATTATTGATCACTTAAGTTTCAAAGTGATGTATCATAAAGACTTTTATTAATGATCTTTGCGTTGCTAGGCTTCTTTTTCCCATTTCAACCGTGGGCGGCTCAAGACTGCCATGGTTTTGCTATGGCTTCTCATGAGCTTCTTTGGCGGCTATTTCTCTGCTCGTCTCTGCAGAATGTTGAAGACCACAGAGTGGAAGAGGAGCGCCTTGAAAACAGCCTCCTCCTCCCCAGTATTCTTCTCTTAGTTTCCTTGACTAATACAAAAAGTTTCACCCGTATTCCCTCTTAATACATTTCATCAATTGTATATAGACAACATCATCTTTTTGCTTACATGGGGTACGAAATGTTTCATCATTAGTTCATTTTTACATTATAAAAATTTCCATCATTATTTTATATTATAGGGACATCTCTTTTAGTACCTACATGGGGTACGAAATGTTTCAATGGTAGTCAATGATTGATGTTGTGTTGATATTGTGTTGACACTGTATTGACATTAAAATCTTGAAATTTTACCTATGTTGATATTATATTGAATCTGTGTTGAAGCTGTGTTGAGAAGTTTTGAACAACCCCTTCGTATCATCCAACTCATACAGTTTAATTTCATCAAGAGCAGACATTTGAGATGATAATCCTGCCTCACTCCTCAAAATGTACTCTTTCCGAGCAGACATTTGAGATGATAATCCTGAGTTCTTTCATCTCTCCCAAGTATGGAACAATTTTTAGATAATCACACGACTCAAGGAGCAATGCCTTGAGGCTCTTCATGACTTCCATGGTTTTGCAATGGCTTCTCATGAGCTTCTTTGGTGGCTATTCCTCTGCCTGTCTCCACAAAATGTTGAAGACCACAGAGTGGAAGAGGAGTGCCTTGAAAACAGCCCTCCTCCTCCCCGGTATTCTTCTCTCAGTTTTCTTTGCAGTAAGCACTCTCATTTGGGGTGAAATGTTATCTTCGAGCTTACCTTTTGAAACAATGCTTGCACTTTGGAAAACATTTGCTTATGCGTCATGTATCATGTAATTACAAAACATAATCTAGAAAACATTTGCGCCAAAAACTTACATAAGAACCTGATCAGCCTTGCAAAGTGCAGAAGAAACGAGAGAGGCTGGGATCGTCCAACTTCAATGAATCCCATAATTCTTGGTTCAGTATTATCTTACAGAGTCGAGGCACACGCAAATCCACAAACACAGGAAATTTCTTCATCAATCTTGGGCACTCTGTTATGGATATAATTTGAATGGAATTGCAAATGACGGCTGTCCCCTTGCATAGGCTCTTCAGTTTCGGAAGCTCTTCTAAACACAACTGATGTAATTTGGGGAGGATGAGGAAACGTCTTCCTCCATCATTGAACAAATCTTCTATTTCTCCACACTTTCTCACAGAAATCCATTCAAGGTTGGGAACACCTGATAGAAGTATCCCAACCTTCCTCAGTCTTGGCAGCTCCTGTAACAATAAAAATTTTAATTTAGGGAGCGTGAGGGAACTTGTTCCTTCATCTTCGAATATCTCTTCTATTTCTTCACACTCGCTCATATGAATAGCTTCAAGGTTGGGGACTCCTGATAATGGTATCCTCATCTTCATCTTGTTACACTTATCAATTCTTAGCTCTGTCAGAGAGGAAAACACAGGTTGTGCAAGTGCAGCAGCTGATGCTCCTATTTCCCCCTTTTCGATCAATCCCTTCATAGCATCCAACTCAACCAGTTCAATTTCTTCAAGAGTAGACACTTGAGATGATAATCCTGACTCACTCCTCAAAATGTACTCTATTCCTACACAACTTTGAATTCTCAATCTCTTCAATCCATCCACAAACCAAATGCTCAGACCCTCACATTTACTAATTGTTAGCTCCACAATTCCCTCTGCTAATGCTCCCTCATCTTCAAGGTTGCATTCGGACAGGAACAACTCTTTATTGTAACATAATCCTCTTCTTGCTTGGAAACTTTTATCATACGATCCCACTCCTATTGTGTAGCAAGTATCATGCACCCGACTTCCCCAACTTGTAATAAAAGAATGAAAATCATTCACATTTTTCATCCTTCCACTAAACTCCTCTAGCAGTTTCAGATTTTCAATTTCTTCAATTATAACTCGTATACAGAATGGCAATTCTAAGTGCTGAAGATTCCCAAGTTTAAGAAACAATCCTCTTGGAAGTATCTTCAATTTACATGCATCCAATGCGAGGAATTTGAGATTGAATAATTCCCCAACTCCATGAGGGACTTCCTTGATGGCTGTATACGAGAGGTTTAACTCCCTGAGTTCTTTCATCTCTCCCAAGTATGGAACATTTTCCAGCTTATCACAACCCCGAAGGAGCAGTGCCTTGAGGTTCTTCATGGCACAGAATGAGTTTGGCAGCTTTGTTATTTTAGTAAAGCACAAATCAAGAGTGAACAGTCCTTGCATTTTAGAAAAGAATGAATCTGAGATAAACTCCAACCAACCATTACCACATAAAAGCAATGTAGAGAGCTTAGGACAATCGGGAGACATTCCTTCTTCAATTCTCCTTATGCCACTGTTCATAAAGGACACCTTCTCCAGATCCTTTGCCCATTCTGCTTCTTTGGGAATTTCCTTCAAGGTAAAATCACCTGCTCTTACCATATATTTCCCCTCACATATCTTCCATGCCATACTTCTTACAAGATCATGCATCTTCACGCATTCCATAGGACCAAATTCATCAGGAACAACACACCTTTCCAATAAGCACACATTCACTAATTTATCCAATATGGAATGACCTTGCTCAACTTGCGCTCTCCTTGTCTTTCTTTCATCCACCAACCCTGCTGAAATGAACTCTCTAACCAAATACTCTCTCCTCATTTCATTATCTTCAGGATGTAACGCACAATGGAGGAAACAATGTTGTAATGTATTGAGCTCATTATTCTGACAATGATGGTTCCTTTTCAACCGATCAAAACTATATTTCAATACTTTATAAACATCGCCGTCTTCCATGCCATCATTCCCCGATACACGTTCTTTTAATTCTACATAAGCATTTCTCCATGTATGAATGGCTCTCTCGCCCCGCATGCTTCCAGCCACTGTAACAATTCCAAGGGGCAGACCACCACACAACTCTGCCACAGATCTGGCAATATCTTCTACCGAAGAATCAAGTTCTATCTCATTTCTTAGCGTTTCATTAAACAATTTCCATGCCTCGTGATGATGTAGAGTTTGCACTGGAATCAATTTTTGGCAACAAATTTGACGACACACTTCTAAGGAGCGAGTAGTTATAATAAGCCTACAACACTTGACAGAAATGGGACATCCAACCTTTAAAAGATCAATATTTTCCCACACATCATCTAATATCAGCACTGAATTCTTCATTTGAGACAAAGTTGTATTAAGTCTCGCCGCCCTTATGTCTTCATTATTCTCACCCACAAACTCCAGACCTATGAAACAAGCTATTTTATCTTGTAAAGTCGCAACACTAAATTCTTGAGAGACTGTAACCCAAATCACACGTCCCTGAGAGTGTTGGAGGAGTCGATTGTGAATGTGCTTTGCCAGTGTCGTTTTGCCCACACCACCCATGCCATAAACACCAATGCTCGACACTTGCCCACTCTCCAAAAGTGTCAAAATCATTTCCAAATTTTCATCAAAAGCTTCACCAACCATCCCATTTGTTAACAACTTATCTCCCCTACTTCCACAAACATCAAGGACAAGTTCACCAAAATTCCGACTTTGCTCAACAAGCTTGTCAACCTCATCATTTAGTTTAGCTGGTAACCCTCCATCCATCAATCTCATAATAAATCCTTCAGATTCCACTTGAGTCCCCAACTCAACAACTTGATTTTCAATGGACCTCACCTCTTCCAACCATTCCTCAACTTCACGCTTCCTTTTCTTTCGACCAGAAAGCTCTGAGTTCTTGATTTCCTCCTCAATATCAGATGCCTTAGCACTCAATGACTTCAACTTTTTCTGCAGAGCTTTTAGATTGAGCTCAAAGTCCTTTATACTTTTGAGATTGTTGTGTGCATTATCCGCCGTTTGTTCCACCAACTTTGACGAAATTGACTCCCATACCTTTGTCAAAATTGTCTCTAAAATCCGACTTAACATTTTCACCACTTTGCTCTTGCCAGACAAAACATAAACCAAAAACAAGAATTATTGGATGAGAAAAATAGCTACTGCAGTATAATCTAACTTTTCTAGAGATGATTATCATCCAAATTCTAGATGATATTCTGATTTGCAAGTAATGATTATTGAGCAAAGTATAAATACAATACATGTTGTGTATGTGAACATAAAGCTAAGCGCTAGCAACCTACAAGCAAGATGTTAGAGTTGACTTTAATATAGATGATCATTTAAAATTTCCTTCATTTTTACGTTACAACAAATTAAAACTTCCATTTACCGGAGCCTTGTGGTAATAGTATTAGCAAGATCTTGTAAAATTCTTAACAACAGAAAAAGCAGAGATGTAAATTAGTATGAGAATTGTTACCTGAGAGAAGTTAAACGATGAGCTGAGATTGAATATAATTGTAGATCTAGAAAGAGAGAATCATAAGATGTGTAAATATGATCGTGGAGATAGGAAGAAGCGAGAGAGAGACTTATCAGACAAGAAGTTGACTTGACTTGACTTAGTAATGTTAGATTAAACCTATTCTATTCTAATTATTTTAGTAGTATAAAATTATTTATCATAGGACAAACAATAGGTCATTATGGAAGTCTTGAATAATATTATTGAGAAAATTAGCCAAAAAAAATAGTTCAGAATTGTATTATTGATTTTCTTAAATACTAAAAACATCTTGTCCTTAGTAATATGAGTTGCTATCATTATTTGGGGCCAATTTCTCCCTCAACTGTTCATTTTTTTCTCAAAATTCCAGCATGGCCAACACTCCTCATTAAGCGAATAATATGACTTTCCAAGAATATCCTAAATTTTGGACTCTTTTTTCTTCCTTTTTTTAATTATTTATGTTTATTAGGTTTATATGCTAGTAATTTTGTATAAATAAGTATTTACTTATCATAATAAATACTATGTAGTACTATAATATTAATAAATTTCATTTTAAAATTTATACACATAATTCATTTGTGACGTTTTTATTTTATGAAATTAGTAACTTTTGTTAGTTTTCTCATATTCATTTATGTTTTATGAATTTTCTCACATTAACTTTGATTGAATTTTTTTCACTAGTAATTTTTTACATAAATCATTTTAATTTATAATCATAAAAGAATGTTTTTTATAATTTAATATTATCAAATAATTATTTGATTTTATAAATATTATAAAATATAATAATATGATATTAATAAAATCAATTTTAATGTGATTCCCATTATTATAAAAAATCAATAATAGCTGATAATAACTCTTTGATTTGATAAATACTAGGAGTATGAAAATATATCATAAAATATTAGTAAAAATATGTGCCATGCTATAAAATCTATTCACTAATTAATTTTCTCATCGTCTCAATCATGGCTTTTTATATTGCTCACGTTCGAGTTGTTTCCGCATTGTTAGCTCTGAACACACTCAAAAAATTTTAATGGCAGTTTGGGCCCCCATCGTTAAAATTCTGTCTCTGCCACCGAATGTAGGCCACTTCAAAAAGTGAGTCCGATTAGACTGACGAAGCGGGTGGGACCGTCGATGCAAAGGCAAGCAGGAGAAAGGCGGTGAAGCAGAATGGTAAGGAGAAAGGGAATACCTTGGTACAAGCATGTAATTATTCTAACTGTATTGGAATTTCGTGTTATAAAATTATTTGCATATAAATGATAAATAAGAAAGATTAAAGAAAATATTAGTTATGACTCATGATAAATGAGTAGTGATAAAGAAAAACAAGATAAGAATATGTTATACATGAATGTTGGATTTGACAATTTCCTTCCAGAATAATAGTCCCTCCGTCCCGGCTAAGATGACCATTCCTTATCCGGAACGAAATTTTAGGAGTTATTGGTTAATGTATTTAATTAGAGAGAGAAAAGGTGGGTAGAAGTATTAAAATAGAGAGAGAAAGAAAGGTGAATATTTTAATAGTGGTGGGAAAAAGTAGTTGAGTGTATTAATTGGAGAGAGAAAATTTCCAAAAAAGGAAATGTGTTGTCATCTTAGTTGGAACAAACTAAAAAGGAAAACGTGTCATCTTAAGTGGGACGAAGGGAGTAATATTTTATCATTCGTAAACCTCATAGGATGCATTTCTTATAAGGGAAAAGATAAATTAACAAAAATTGTGTATACAAAATACCCTTTAATTTAGTTCTATATTTTAGGATATAATTTTATGACTAATTTATCCTTATTTAATGTTCGTTATTTTTAACTCTATTAGTTTAGAAACATATCATTGATTTAGATTATGACTTATTTATGGTAATACTAATTAACACACTACATAATTAAAGTATTATATTTAATCATAAAATAATTACTAGTAGAACTATATAATTTAATATAGTACCATATTTCTTTTTGAAAGAAATTCATATTTGATCATTTTATACATTAGTATCTAGTTTTTTTGTCATTTATATTATTTTTTCATAACTTGTTTGATTTTTTTTAAATTTTTTATTTCAAATTATCATACGATATAAATCATCAATGTTGTGAAAGTAAAATAATTTAATATATGAAAAAAATAAATTAAAATAGTAAAGCATTTCTATATTTGATACGTGGACTACATGAGAAAATATTATAGGCATAATGGTTTAACATTTCTTGCAATATCTTTTTATTTTTGTGTTATTTTCCTTCAAAGCTATTTTTCCTTAGCTTGTTCCCTTTTTCATTATATATCCAAAAGCAGATATATGGATACTATTTATATTAATTTACTTTTAGCTATGAGTATTTTTATATTAAGGTAATATTAATTATTAGTATTTCTTTCTTAATTAACGTGAAGGGTGTTTATAGTAGAAATTAAATACATATACAAGTAGTTGCATTTATTTATAATTTTAAGAATCATTCAATCATGAAATATTTCGATTCAAATTATTTTTTTAACTTATTTTTTAATATTATATCAATTTTAATTTCATTGCATGATTTTTTATATTTTGGATGTAGCGAATAAAATGAAATCGACTTAATGATAATTAATTTGTTGAATGACCGTACTCATAAGTTAAGTACATATTCTTGTTTTTTTATAGTTTACAATTTTTATCGTAGTCATTTTATAATTTACAATTTTTCGATGCGACTAACTAACGTAGCTTTAATGTATTTTTTAAGTAGTACATATTGAATTTATTTATGTTCCATGGTTTTTAAATAATGTTGAGTCATGAGAAAATTGAATTAATATTATCGATTAGATGTGTGATAATAAAAATTAAATATATATACATGTAGTCACTTTTTAGAATTACTCAATAATAAATTAGTTGAATAGGAATGACTATTATTATTTCAATTTAATATTTATTATTATTATTATTATTATTATTATTATTATTATTATTATTATTATTATATAAGTAAACCGATTTAATTATCATTAATTGGTTGGATGACAGTACAATAAATTAAGTAGTATATATATACTGCAGTTATTTTTATAATTTACAATTTAAGAGTCATTCGATTTGAATGATTTTATCATTTTAATTTATTTGTTACTTTTACATATCAATTAGTTGGATGACAATACTAAATCAAACTATATACATGCAGTCATTTTTATAATTTATAATTATTCAAATTATTTAATACTAATATAATTGAATGTGAATGAATATTATCGTTTTAATCAATTTTATAGTACACAAAAAACCGACATAATCACCATTAATTAGTTGGATGGGAGTACTAAGAAATTAAGTATATATTACATATATAGTCATTTTTATAATTTACAATTTTAAAATAGTTGAACAATAAAATAGTTGGATGTAAATGATTATTATTATTTTATAACAAATTTAATTTTGTTTCATGGTTTTTGAGTCAAGATATTAAATATACAAAAAAAATCGATTTAATCATTATAAGTAGTTTTATGATAATATTAAGAAATTAGGTAAATATACATGTGGTTGTTTTATAATTTACAACTTTAAAATTTACTAATAGAGTATTAATATAGTTGGATACGAATGACTGTTATTTGTTAATATTTAGGTTTTACTATTTTATATTCATTTCATAATTTCGAGTAAAGATATACAAGACTCAAAGAAATCGATGTGATGATATTTAATTAGTTGGATGAGATACTAATTAATTAAGTATACTTACAAATAGCTATTTTTATAATTTATTTATTTTTTATTACACAATGAAATAGTTTGTTTTGAACAACTATTATTTATTTTTTATTACTGATTAATCAAAATAATAATTTTCAACTAGTTGGACGGTAATGCTAAAAATTAAAATAATAGTAATATTTAATTAGTTGGATGACAATTTAAATGCATTATGTGACTTTTTTTAATGACTACTAACATTTTATATGTCAATTTATTATTAGATTTTATTACATAAGATATTTGAGTGTTGAGAAAATATAAGAAATTTAATATTCTTAAAATGCTTACCCAATTTTTATAAAAATGTATGGTGAAGAATGTGATAAATTTATCTTTTTAGTTTTAATTTAGCTATAATTATGTAGCTTTATGATAGAATGTATTATCTTTCCTAAATGTGCAGTGATTAAACTTAGAAACTTAATCTTCCCTAAATAGTTATAAAAGGGTAAATATGTAATGTTAAATCATTGTGAATGTAAAATATCTAAAATATCCAATTTTGTATATACAATGTAATGGAAAGTGAGTTGAAAAAATTAGTGGATTGTGGGTCCTACTTTTATATATTAGGGGTTAATTCTTTTTTTATTCTAGGATACATTAGCCATTCCATCTTAATACTGGACTTTATTTAGCTTCCCAGTTTGGGAAAAATGCATGAGGATCATGCGTCTTCCGTTAATGAAACGTATGAGGATCATGCGTTTTACTGAAAAACGCATAAGGATTATGCGTTTTTGAATTTTTAAATATTTTTATTGAAAGACGCATGACCCTCATGCGTCTTTCCCTAACATGCATAACGGACATGCGTCTTTATTTTGAACATAAATCACGAGAGACAGAGGCAGAATACCATTCTGCGAGAAAGATGAGAGAAAAAAAAAGAGGCAGCACGATTTTGAGCCAATTTCCGCGATTTCTTCCATTTTGCCGGCGATTTCTTCCATTTTGTCGTTATATTTAGGTAAGTTTATCTCTTACTCTTAATTATTGAATAATATTGTTAGATTAGGTTGGTTTTCCCTGATTTATTAAATTAGGGTTTATAGGAAAAAAATTGTCCCTAATTTTTGTATTTGTTATATTTTCTTATGTAGAAATCATGCAAATATTTATGAGTTTGTACTGGGGTGGTAAAATAGTTCAACTTCCACACTTGGGTATTTGTTATGATCCACCTTGGGCGAGAGGCTCCATTATTGTAACAGCCCGCCCTCGTAGGGTACAATAAATGCGGCGGCTGCTACCCAAAACCGACTCTAAAGAAGTAAACATAGGCTAGGGTTTCATTTAAAGAGTATTGACCAAAAGAATTGAAGGAGATATCAGAGTATTAAATGCATCAACTTAACCTAGAAGATTAAAGGAAGAAAAATATCATAAATGGCGATCAAAATATCTTAAGAGCACGGCTCATTATCCAAGACAAATCACAAGAAAAGACTAAGGCTTCAAACCGAAGGCAAGATGCAAATATTCCAAAAAGAAATTCCAAAGAGTATAAAAAATTCAGCGGAAAACGACCAAGAGAAAAGCATAGCTATGTATGGTGACACAACTACACTTAGAGTTCGACACATCTATGTTAATTAATTAAGCTGCTCAACACCCGCCACCGCTCGTCATCATTCAACCCGCACATAAGGAAAACACATGCAGGGCTGAGTATTTTGAAATACTCAGTGAGCTCGTTGCCAAAACATTTTATAAGTTATGCCACCCTTACCAAGTGAACTCGAGTTTTTAAGTAGTTAAGAGAAATATCACGAGTATCACAAAATATATTTTCATAGACTGGCCAGTCAAAATAACCTCCCATTTTCTCATCAAATTAACAATCACAAACATTCCATGGTGCGACGAAAGTGTGGCCACACTTTTCGCCCACGAGACCGGCCGACTAGCAAGGACGACTCCCGATCCCATTGTGTACACAGCCTGGTAGGGCTTGCGGCCCATACTCAGACCCGAATTCGTATAAGCATATCCAACAATCGCATTTAAACAAACATAGGCATGGCATAACAGTTAAACCACCCTTATAACACCAAACAACATTTTGATAAAATAAAAGAGAGTTTTTAGAGTAAAGCCCACCTCGATTGCTTAGTTTTCAAGTAGTTTCGCTTTTCCGTTATCCGGCTTCGCAACCAAAGTTTCACCTTATAATCACATAGGCACATATCACAAATTAGGTTCAATACTACTCTTACTCATGCATGTCTCATTACTTTTCCCTCTTCCCAACGATTTATCTTATCATTACTAATTAATCAAGATCATGTTTATCACACACGAAGACTTAACCATCATACACACACTACACAACGCCACAACACACACACACACGGCACACACACACTCACGCCACACATACACACGACACACACACACATATACAAGTTCCCATACCCTTTTTATCCCTCTTTCACTCAACCAAGATGCATGAGGGTTCAAGGAGACCGATTAATCGGTTAGAAGAAGAAAAAGAAGAAGTAGAAGGAGAACAAGCATAACTCTTAAACAAAAATACCTTTTTGAGGAAAACGATCGGTAGAAAACAAGTATTAGCCTTGATTCTTCAAAGTTCTTGGATTAAACTTCAATTCTTCTCCAAAAGATAGCAAAATATTGGAGAGTAGAAGAAGAAAATTTGAGAGAGTGTGTGGGAGGTGGGGGCCGAAAATATGGGGGCTAGGGTTGGGGTTTTGGTTCTTATTTATAGAGTTCAACAAGATCTTTAGGTAATTAGAATAGAATATTTGGTAAGATCTCATTCTCCGCAATTAAATAAATAAATAAATAAATAAATATTGTGAAGTAGGGAAGAAGAATTAACAAAAATAGATTAGGGTACTAGGCATGAGATTTTCAAAAATATGGCCTTCCAAAAGCCAAGATTTTGTTTTGGTATTTTTCCATATAGAATAAAATATCATGGAGCAAAATAAAAATAAGGAAAATCCTCCATGAAGCAAGACAAGGGGCGATTTCTATGCCTTTTAAATAAGGCATGGATTTTTGAATATTGACTAAAATAAAGTAAGGCAAGATCTCTTGAAGTATGGAAAGATTTGGTAGAATATTTAAATTCTAGGTATGGAAGGAAATCAAGTAAGGAATCAATTAAATAAGCAAAATAATATTTCCTTTCCACATAGTGATTTTCGAAAATCACTATTAGACAAGGGGCTCGGTTTTTCCATCTTCGAAATAAGGAAATAATTGGCTCTTGGAATTTAATTTGGATAAATATCCCAAGGATTAAATAAATTCCGGAAAAATAGAAATTCTTTCTCCAAGGGGTCTAGGGTTCGAAAATTACAAGAATTAGGGTGACAAGTATTTATGGAAATTTTCTCTAATATTCTCACCCACCCTTAAATAATTAATTTACCACATAATCTCACAAATAAATAAATCACATGCCACATCATTAAATCAAATAGTTTGACTTTTCAAACTTTCAACACAAACCCTAACTCAAATCGACCATATCAACTCATGAAATAAAAGCATTCTCGATTCCACGTCATCACTAATTAATTCTAGGGCTCAAAAATTAGATCCACCTCGGGCGAGAGGCTCCATTATATTGAATTCGTGCGTTTCGTATTCTGAATTAGTTGCAATGATATGTGGTGCAATGAGAATAGATATGAATCAACACGTCATTCAAATATCATGGAGACATTGTCTAGTCTTTGCATCCACTATGAGTTATATATGTACTGAGATTTACACTGATCAAAGTGTGGAGTTTATGTTCAACGAGGCTCAAAATTCTACTCGTTGTATTGAATTGTTTGTTGAGTATTCACATGTGAGAAGTTCAGAAATCACACCAGCTGTTGATTATGGCGTTGTTGATTGTGGTATTGGATCATCGGCGAGGGTTGAACATGTGAGCTCTGATCGTGATATGAGTGTTGCAGATGCTGTTAATGTTGGTGTTGGAATGAATAACGACTTAGATACCCGCCAGGTTCGTTTGCAAACGAACCAAGCGACCCGCCACCAAAACATGAAAAAAACGCCGTAGGCAGCTGGCAACTGATATACTTGGATTTTGCTTGGTTTTAGAGAGTAATCTTGTATGGTTTTGATCACATTTCGTCTATTATCGGATATGATTATGATTACTTCTCTATTATTTTGGTATTTGACCATTTTGTTAAGAATGTGTAGAAAAGGTACAAAATATATGGATGTACAGCAGCCTTGGTTTGAGACAATATTAACTGGAGATTTTGAAGTACAATTAGCCCCTAATGCATATCAGTCTCTTCGTCTTCGAAAGAGCTTTGCGTTGGTATCTTGCACGCCTCAATCGGAGTTCGGTAGAAGAAGTTATGGCCGTTATAAGAACACTGCGCGTTCCAGAAAATTCCACGCGGCCGGGTGAATTAACCACCCGGCCGGGTAGGGTGTTCTGCGCGGAAACAGTCAGAAAGTGGTCCAAAATGACCACCCGGCTTGGGTTTGTTTACCTTTATAGTTGTAATCAAGAGATACCTATCTATGTTTGATAAAAGAGTGAGCATCACTTTGATAATCTACACTCGAGATAGGGGAACTTTAGTAAGGGATTGAGTCTTTTGTTTTATGGAGTTAATCTAAACATATTAGAAGGAGACTTCAATATTAATGGTTAATCAACGGGATGAGTACACTCGCGAGGGGGCTCAACCTAGACTAGCGACTTTCCTAGTAATCCTAGAGACATAAAATGGGTAATCAAAGTTGTTGAATCAATTTCACGACAATTCCATTGTAGTTGGATCCAAAACTCTACTCTCCTCTTTGTGGTATCCTTTCACTTATTTTTATTTCCTCTTGTTACTTTTAATTTCTTTTTCATTGTTATATGCTTATAGTTGTGTTAGAACAAAACCATTTCTCTTTGGATTGTCTAGATAGTAGTCGAAACTTGTTCGTGGTACTTGAGTTGATACAATCTTGTCTCTGTGGGATACGATACTCTTGCTTGCTAATTGCTACACTAGCCTCGTACACTTGTGGGTATTATTTGTGTTAAAATAAGTCGAGTCAAGTTTTTGGCGCCGTTGCCGGGGATAATTTTGTGTCAATATAGCTTAATATCGTGATAATAATAGAGATTACTAATCTAGATTTTATTTGATTTTTTTTTTTGGAGTTCTCTAATCTTTGTGTTTCTTTGGGCAAGTTGTATGCACACGCGTTCTAAAGGTCCACCTTTAGAGCCAATCGATCCTGAGATCGAAGCATCCAATAGGAAGAGGAACGCACATAGGAGATTAAACCAAAGGATTCGGGTGTCTTCACCCGGTCATAGGCGTCTACCTTCTCCTATCCAGAGAACTCCTTCACCCAGTCCATCTCCATTTCCATCTCCCATACAGTACGATCTGCAGTCTCCAATCCTAATGGCGAACGAGGAGTACAAAAATTTTGAAAACAACAATGAGAACAACGAGGAGAATAACAATGAGAACAATAATGTGGAGCATCCCGATCCCATTGTCCATCAACTTCTTCAACAAATGGCCAATATGCAAAAGCGTTTGGATGCGCAGAATGTGAGACCAGCACCCGTGCAGAATTTGTTTGCATACAGACGAGTGGCTAATCCACCGATCAACAATGGGTGAATTGCCGCCAACAGCTTTGAATTGAAGTCGGGGTTGATAAACAGGGCAGAAGCACATGCATTTGGTGGAACAGGTTCAGAAGATGCCAACAAGCACTTGACCAAGTTCATACAAATCAGCAACACGGTGAAGGCTAATGGGGTCTCAGATGATCAGATTCGCTTCAGACTATTCCCATTCTCTTTGAAGGACGATGCTAGGGATTGGTACGATAACATGGATCCTAACTCGGTCGCTACTTGGGATGCGATGGTTGAGCTTTTCTTGGATAAATACTACCCACCTAGCGAGATACTAAAGCGACAAGCAGAAGTCATCTCCTACGCGATACAGCCTCAGGAGAATATTCAAGAGGCATGGAAGAGATTTAAATATCTGATGAAGAGATGCCCCAACCACGGTTTAAGCCCGGGACAACAAGTCATAACTTTCTACAGAGGAGCCACTCCAGAGGCAGTGCGCGAATTGAATATGAGCGCAGGGGGGTCACTCCTTAGGTTGGGAGAAGAAGAGTCTCTAGAAGTGATTGAAAGGGTAGCCGCCAACGATGGGGGATGGAAGAATGAGAGAAGCAAGACCTACAGGGTAGCTTCCACATCGGACATTGACAGGATGGACATGATGTCCAAGCAGCTGGACTTCTTGACAAGCAAGCTAGGCTTTATGGGAACAGAGCCAACTGGGCTCGAATGTGAAGAAGTAAATTATGTGCATCAAGGCGGCAACAACAGGAATTTCAACAACTACCGCCAGAATCAAGGGGGTGGTAACTTCAATAACTTTGGGAACCGTACACATCCCAACTTGTCCTATGGGAATCCTAACAACGCCCTGCAGCCACCACCGGGATTCGAAGTGTCGAATGGTCAAGTCATTAAGACGAAGAAGAATGAGCTTGGAGATGTCTTGATGGCGTTTATGAAGCAAACAGGGGAGTGTATGGCCAACTCCGATAAGAGACGATTCATCTTAGGAGTGGCAGACAGGGGAGTGGTAAACAGGGGAGTGTATGGCCAAATCAACCAATTGTGAACCCCAAAGATTGTAAGGCGATTCATCTTAGGAGTGGCAGAAACTATGAGGGTCCTTCTATGCCAGAGACCGCAGTTGAAAAGGAAGCGGAAGCTAAGGAAGTGCCGGAAGAAGAGAAAGAAGAAGAGGAGATAGAGGCGGACTCACCTAATATGCCATCCGAGGTTCAACCCGAGGCAATTGTTCTACCCAAGCCAAAGGAAGTTAAAATTCCTTTCCCTCAAGTGGTGCAAAAAAAAGAAGTTAGATGAAAAGTTTGCGAAATTTCTTGAGATCTTCAAGAGGGTGCACCTCAACATACCTCTCATTGAGGCTCTCCAACAAATGCCCGGCTACCTCAAGTTCTTGAAAGAGATTATGTCCAAGAAGAAGAAGTTGGTTGATTATGAAACCGTGAGCTTGACCGAGAATTGCAATGCAATCATCCAACAAAAGATGCCGGCAAAGATCAAGGATCCGAGGAGCTTCAACTTCTCTTGTGTGACCGGGAATGATAGGCAAACTAAGGCCTTGTGTGATTTGGGCAAACATAAATCTCATGCCCCTAAGCTTCTTCCGGAAGTTGAAATTTGGTGTCTTGAAGCCGACTACCATCACCCTTCAAATAGCGGATAAATCCGTCAAGTTCCCCAATGGAGTCCTCGAGAATGTCTTAGTGAGGGTGAATGATTTTATCTTCCCCATGGACTTTGTTGTTTTCTACATAAAGGAGAATTCAAATGTTCCTCTCATCCTTGGAAGACCATTCCTTGCAACCGGGAAAGCTTTAATTGATGTCACTAAGGGAGAACTCACCCTTAGGCATGGACATAAGACGGGCATCCTCTCTATGTTGGACAAGATGAAACGCCATGAGATAAAGGAATCAAAGATGGTGGAGGTAGAAGAATGCAAGGTGATGAATGTTGCATATGAGAAAGCTAAGGAGGATGACGATGCAAAACCCAATTGGTGGAAGAAGCGGTTATACAAGCTCTATTTGGCCGCTAAAAAATAAATGACTCACTTTATTCAAAAAAGAAATACAAGTAGCTTATGGTGGAACTGATGGAGTATGTAAATTTATTTATATACGTATCAATTTTAAAATTTGTCCTTAAACTATTAAATTGTTGATTTATTTTGATTTTGCAATCATTTAACATTTTGGTAATAACATAGTTTAATAGTATAAACTATACGAGAAATGATATGCAACACTCCTTAGAGCATCCACAATAGCGGACGGACGGACGGATGAGCGATCGGCTAGCGGCTCTTCCGTCGCCTTCGTCCACTATTGGAGTCGGCTAGCAGGTGACGGACGAACGGGTAGGAAGAGCGGTCGTCCGCGGTGAGCTAGTGTTAGCTGATCGCTCGTCCGCTATTGTGGCGACGCGATCAGTGAGCGATAGGCGAATGCATTTTTCCAATTTTTGTTTTCAAAACTCTATATATACAACTCGTTGCACTTAATTTCATTTGCACCACTTGTATTAAATACACAAATTATATATTGAATTTTTATTAATATAATAATTGATAAATAAATTTAAAACTTCAAATTCACTAAAAATATATTTAAATATCTAAAACATGCATTAAAATTTCACGAAATATCTCAAATATTAGTATTTTATCATGTTTATGATTGAGTTTGAATATATATTTCAAATTAGACTTAGACTTTGTTAGGTTAACTTATACATTTAAACATGCATTAACATCCATTAAATGTAAAACATAACAACATTATGACAAAAATAATCTGTTTTATTCCTTGGAAAATAAAATAAGAGTTTTACAATATTCAATCACTCGAAATGTGATTTCTAGTATACAAACTCTAACATGAACTTTATAGCCCAAAAGAAATCACAACCCGATTAGCCCGCACCCGATTGACCCGCAACCCGAATAGGGTCGGCCCGAAACCCGATGAGCCGGCCCGATTGACATCACTAGATGGTGCCCCAGATGCCCGGGATGAGTGCCGCGATGACGGGGATAGCAGTCGGGATGGTGGGCAGGATGATGCCTGGTATGAGTGCCGAGATGGGGAGAATGATGCCCGGGATGGCAGGGATATGCCTGGTATGGGGATCGAGATGACGCAGGACATGCCTGCCACTGCAGGAGGTAGTAGAGTGGGGTTCCTCCAATTGCTTGGGGACGACCCTCTATGGATTTTTTGAACG
This sequence comes from Salvia hispanica, assembly GCF_023119035.1. Classification (NCBI taxonomy): domain Eukaryota; kingdom Viridiplantae; phylum Streptophyta; class Magnoliopsida; order Lamiales; family Lamiaceae; genus Salvia; species Salvia hispanica. The sequence continues at coordinate 1,395,539 of NC_062966.1, read as the reverse complement.
TCAATTCCCAGACATGTAGTCTACTGGAGACTCAGTTCACTGGCGTTGAGACTTTCTCACTGAAGGAGTTGGGTCTATCTCCGATGAGGGAGCCTCCCACTGAGATTCCACCGGCGGTAGGGAGTTGGGTTCCTTTGGCAGGGAAGTTGAAGAAGAAGGGCAAGGGCAAGGGGGTGGTTGGTCAGTTCTCGCGAGCGGGGGACGAGCGGGAGGATGCCGGTGAGGGACGGAGGACCGTCTGGACTTCGGAGGAGTGCGTCGCTCTGGCCAAGGCCTAGATCATTGTACTCACACGATAACCAGCGGCCAGACCATGGATGATGTGAAGAGGTTGTCGTTCCAACATTTCACCCTGGCCAAGAAGTTAGGTCAGTTAAAATACTGGGACGGTTATGTGGTGCAGATGGATTCCGTCAAGTTTCGTGCGAGTGTTGTGTTGGGGTTTGGTGCCCCTTGCACAGCGGAAGACTTGTACAAAACAAATAAATCAGACGTATGATCTATTTGACCGATTATGCGATTAATCAATTCACATGTTAAACAGATAATTGCATGCTAGAATGCAAATAATTCATGCTCAAAGAAAATAAATCCTAAAACATGAATTCTACGGTTTAGAGTTACCGATTTTGATTCTCCAAAGAATCGTCGATTGCTCGCGCCTTCTCCACTTGATGATCTTCAATACTAGACCACAGATCTTCTCTCTGGTTCCCGAACTGTATCTCGATATCAGGGTGGGCTGAACTTATCAAAATACTAGGACTCGAATAAAGAAGACAGAAGAAATCCTTTTGAGAAAAGGAGTAGAATTCGAAAATTCCTACAGCTGATGGGGCTGATATTTTCGAAAATTTCAATAATGAAAATTGTGATAATTCTGTCTCCTTTATTCTCCTATTTATATTAAGTTCCTTATGGGCCCAGACAGGGATCTATGGAAGGTTTTGGATATGGGCTCATCCAATTTACTTTTTACTAATTAAATTGAACCCACAATTTAATATAAGTTATAATTGGAATATTACGAGCAGCCACTACAGAAGTAATATTGAACTCTCCCCATCCAAATCCGAAATTATAAGTAATCCGGGTTTCCACTTTTATTATTTATTTCCCGCGCTTAAGATATAAATGTCCATTAATTAATTATTGTCTGCTATGGACTTAATTAATTAATATCTTATTAATTCCAAGAGTGGACTTAGCAAGAAACATTTATTTATTATTCATAGAGTAATAAAACTCCAACTGGCCAGTTTTCCGAATAATAAAACCTTGTTCGAGCTCCTCTTGAGGACATTATCAAACGAGACTCACCTCGCGCACGATTCAACATAATAGCAATCCTAGCACCGCTAGATATTAATCACCACTACCCAATATATCAGGATTATTGGGTTGCGAAAAACCCGCACCATTTGATAAGTCAAAGTAGTGCATAATCAATACCGTATGCTCAATGCTAACAAAGAAATAATATTTTATCAAGACCTAGTCTTTCAGTAGATAGCATAAAGACATGTCTTGCTGTTAGATCCGTTCAGTGCTATACCACACCAATGTCATCTTATTTCAGTAAGGCTTAGAAATATGCGGACTGACATTGCAACCTTTCACGATAGGTAGCCAAAGCCTATCTAGGTTGTGAAATTCTTCTTTTTCTTTTGCAAAGCATTGCATGGATCTGACCGTGTTACCTTAAAGTGGACGACGCCCACAACCGGTCTACTAAGCAAAAGACTTAGACTTTGTTTACTTCTTATGCATTTAAATGTTTGTAAAACATCTTATAAATGCACAAGCAAACACAATGTAATAATAATAGTGATTCTATTCGTGCGAGACTGCTCGAATAATACTGAATCGGGTTAAAAGTGGATTGTAGAGTTTTACGTATACAAGCAAGATTCTATTCGCGCGAAACTTGCTCGAAACATGCTTTTCAGTATACCAAACCTAACATGTTGACGCTAGCTGGCCGAAGCAGACGAAACTCAACATTGTTGGCGAGTACAACAGCAATGTCGGTTCCCACGACCTTCTCAACGATGTCGAAGAGACCCCTCCACTAGTTCCCCGCCGCCGCCACCTTGTTGGGCAAAAGATGGCAATGCAGATGTCTAGGAGAGCCTCTAGCGGGTCCCTAGAAGTCCAATCTGCAGCTCCTAGTGTCGAGCCCAGTCCCGCTCTCACTAAACTCGCGCGCATGCTACAACAGATGAACTTGTTCGAGGTCATACATGAGTGGAAAGCGGCAACGGACGCCTTACACAAGGAGATGCTGGAGAGCCTCAAATCTACGATATGAGGCGTGGTTTGGGGATCCTACCCCCCATCGAAGGTGCTGCTGGGGGAGCCTCTGTGGCTTCCGATGCTGCCGGGACTAGCTAAGGGGACTCCGAGGAGTGAGACGGGGGCCGCGTATGTCGAAGCTTTAGAATGGTTTTTAATTATGTATTTATGAATTTGTGAATTTGTTTTATTGTTTAGGGCATCGGTGAGTCCTAGTACTAGGTTATTATTGTGCAGTGGTTAGTTGTAGTGATGTGGCAGGTGGGATGGTTAATCCTAGTGATGTGGCGGGAGGTGTTTTTGGTTAGTCCTAGTGCTAGGCTCATGGCTAGTCCTACCTATTATGGATGCTCTTATGTGAGCACCATCTGTTAGCATTAGGTTCGTTTAATGCACATTTAGTGTTATTTTATATATATATATATACATTAGTTTGATTCTAATATATCAAAAATTGTTATTAAATATTTTATAATTTTCAAATAAATTAAAGCACGGTTTAAAATCAAGGGAAATGAGAAGTTTGTATTTATATAATTGAGATAGCAAAACGGTCTTCTGCTATCTACGGTTGTGTGGCGAAGAATACAAGTAGTAATGGAGAGCCTTAATGAATGGTGGCTCCTTATTACTTTGTTCTGGAAATGAGCTGATTTTCTCCATATATATTCAACTTATTTTATGATTTGTTGTTATGGTTGTTATAATTTGAGTTATTTTCCATAGTTGTTAGGATTTAGAGTTACTTTTTAAGGATTGTGTCACCTTTCTTAAAACAGAGTGAATAACAGATACAAGCTCAAAGGCAACATTAAGACCTTCAATCTAGGCGGGATGGGCTGCAGCACCGGTGTCATCTCGGTCTATACATCTGTACGCATAGGTTCCAAACGAGCAGGTGAACGTGGTCCTATCCTGGTCCTCGGGGTTCACGTAAATTTGGAAGTAGCCACTGTACTCGTCCAAAAAGAAGAAGTACTTCCTCCCAGCCAGTCGCTCCAGCATTTGATCGATGAACGGTAGGGGGAAATGGTCCTTCCTGGTTGCTGTGTTTTAGCTTGCGGTAGTCTATACACATTCGCCAACCAGTGACTAGTCTGGTGGGCACTAGCTCATTCCTCTCATTTTTAACCACCTGGATCCCTGATTTCTTGGGGACCATATGGATCGGACTGACCCATTCACTATCGGGTACCGAGTATATAATGCCTAGCGAGAGCAACTTCAATATCTCCATCAGTATCTTTTCGCGCATATTGGGGTTCACCTTTCTCTGCGAATCTCTATATGCCTTGGCTCATTCTCCCAACCTAATATGGTGCATGCAGACATCTGGACTTATCCCCGCCAAGTCCGTAAGGCTCCATCCAATAGCCTTCTTGTTTTTACTCAGCACGGTCAGTAGCCTTGCCTCTTGCTCTTCAGTTAGCCCGCTATTGAGGATCACAGGGAACGAGTCTTCCTCCCTGAGGTAGGCATACTTAAGGTTTGCTGGTAACTTCTTCAACTCCACTTGTGGGGGTAGTGTGTCTGTAGGTAGAGGGTTTTTCACAGAATCTCCCTCTCGCTCTACTTCTCCATCTGAGATTTCTTCCATACTGGCTGGTAATAAAGCCCCTACGGCTCCCGCGACTTTTGATTTCTGATAGAATTATCTGATTGCTCCTTCAATCTCCTCATCTGTTAACCCCCGGTTACTGATCAGATCACACCATGCAGCTGCTTCCACATCAGCCTGTGCTTACACATCCAAGGCTTGGAGTTTCTCCTGCAATAACTCGGTCTCAAGAAATTCTTGGACTAGGGGTCAATAACATCAACATAGCATAGATTTTCAGAATCTATCAATTTTTTTATGGCTTCATTGATGTCAAAAATAAATTTTTCACCATTAAAGTCAGTGCATATTGTCCCCTCATCCATATCTACGATCGTCTTCCTAGCTAAAAACGGTCTCCCTAGCAATATCCCGCTAGACTCCCTAGCTTCTGGTTCACTCTGTTGTTTACGCCTATTTTCTGAGCATTGAAGCATGTTTTCCTTTGATTAAGTTAGATCTGAGTTTGTTAGCTAGAATTTCGAGTTTTCCTGGTTTCGATCTAAGGTTTAATGCATGAGTTTTTCACCTTACGTTGTTGTCGTTACCTTGCATGTTAGTTGGTAGGATAAATTATTAGCTGTTAATAGTCCTTTAAATTATGGATCTGATGTGTGGAGTTGTAAATCTGAGTTTATCCATGGAGTTTATGTTTTATGCATACATGTTGAAGAAGACAACAACACAATCCACCTTTTCTAGGACCTCTTTACTTTTAAGCCACCTTTTGCTTTTGTCCTTTTACTTTTGTCAGATTTTCTGCAAAAATGTTAGCGCGTCAGCCAGTTCGTTAGGATATTCACCCCAGCTTTTGTTTAACCACTTTTAGTAAACTCTCACTTTTCACATGCACTCCAGAAGTATATCTTTTCTCTCTCATAGGTACGACCCCACCCAGATGTCAGATAGCCTTACCAGTTAGTAGAGTCAAAGCCCACCTTTAGTTTTCGCCTAAGTAGAATCTCAACCCAAGCGTGGTAGCTAACCAACCATTCCAGAGTATCACCACAATCTAGAGCCGCAACCATCGTTCCTTGTGGAATTTGACCCTTACTCTCACTATACTAGCCAGTAGCAGTGGGTTGAGGAAATTTCTTGATACCAGGTTTTTAGGTCTTCGATCTAGCGACACGACTAGGTTAGGAGTCACCTCCTGATCAGTTGAATACAACACAACCCGAGACCTAACGCACCCTTTCCGGTACATCACTAATTTTCTCATCAAATAATTGTTGTTTTTTGGTTTTTGTTTTGAGCAAAGTGGTGAAAATGGCAAGCCGGTTTATCGAGCCGATTATATCGAAGGCGGGGGATATAATATTGGGTGATGCACTCACCACTGTGAAAAATATAGTGAACTTTAAGCCCAATCTAAAAGCTCTGCAGATAAAGTTGAAGTCATTGTGTGCTAAGGCATCTGATGTTGAGGAAGATATCACGAATTCAGAGCATTCTAGTCAAAAGAAAAGGAAACGTGAAGTTGGGGAGTGGTTGGAAGAAGTGAGGTCCATTAAAAAGCAAGTTGTTGAGTTTGAGACTCAAGTGGAATCCAAAGGATTTATTGTGAGACTATTGGACGGAGGATTACCAGTTAAACTAAATGATGAGGTTGGAAAGCTTGTTGATCAAAGTCGGGAATTTGGTGAACTTGTCCGTGATGTTTGTGGAAGCAGGGGAAATGAGATGTTGAATGATGTGATGGTAGGTGAAGCTTTTAATGAAAATTTGGAGATGATTTTGAAACATTTGGAGAGTGGGCAAGTGTCGAGCATTAGTGTTTATGGTATGGGTGGTGTGGGCAAAACGACACTGGCAAAGCACATTCACAATCGACTCCTCCAACACTCTCAGGGACAAGTGATTTGGGTAACAGTCTCCCTAAATTAGAAAGCATAAAGTTAAAAGGGCAACTGAGGAAGGTGGGGATATCACTATCAGGAGTTCCCAACCTTACAACTATTTCTGTGAGTGAGTGTGGAGGATTAGAAGATGTGTTCGATGATGAAGGAACAGGTTCCCTCACCCTCCCCAAATTAAAACAGTTGAAGTTGGAAGAGCTTCCAACACTGAAGAGCGTATGCAAGGGAACAGCGGCCATCATTTGCACCTCCATTGAAGCTATCTCCATAAAAGAGTGCCCAAGATTGATGAACAAACTTCCTGTGAATGTGGATTTGGCTGTGCCTCGACCACGAAAGATAATGTTGAACCCAGAATTGTGGGAATCATTGGAGTCGGATGATCCCAACCTCTCTCTGTTTTCCAAATCTGATGATTCTTTATGTAACTCCATTGAAGCTATCTTCATAAAAATACACTGTTTCTGGCTAAATGTTTCTGGATTTATGTTTTGTAGTAACAGTATACATTCCCTTTGCTTATGCGTCAGAACACCCATATCCATACTTCCACAAGTTCAGAAATTGATGATTGACAATAATGACTTATGCTCTCCTAACAGAGAAATATACAACTATTACTATCATCAAACCAAGCTTTTAGCATACGCAAGTTGAGGGGTGACCATTCATGCAAAATATTTCCAATTGTTCATATTAGTAACAAAAGTTTGATGTTTGCATATAAAAGCTACAAAAAGTTTTCTGTGTGTTTCAATTTGTTACGACGCCATTACTTTTTTACCTGCGATATTGTACAAAATGAAACAACGTAATAATGAAAATTTTGTACTGACTTAAACATGTTGATGCATTGTCTTATCATATGTAAGCAAAAAGATGACATTGTCTCGATAAAATTGACAAAATTTATTAAAATGAAATGCGAATGGAACCTTTTGCATTCCTTCGTCCCATTATAAGTGATTGATTTTTTCCTTTTTTGTAGTGTAAAATCTCGTACCCAAAAGAAATGAATCAATTGTAGTGAGACGGAAGGATTATTATTCATGCAAAATTTTTGCAACAATGATGGCTGCAGTATGTGTGTGCGTTCCACTGAAAATCAACCACCTTGTCCCTGTCATATATTTAAAGTAAATATTACTATTTCAAGTTGAGGGCTGTTTTTAAGGCACTCCTCTTCCACTCTGTGGTCTTGAACATTCTGCGGAGACGGGCAGAAGAATAACCACCAAAGAAGCTCATGAGAAGCCATAGCAAAGCCCATGGTTGAAATGGGAGAGGAAGTCTAGCAGAGCAAAGATCATTGTTGCAGGTGTCGTCCCAAGCATCTGAAGTCCGGATCCTGCACAGACACATTGATAGGATTTAAGTTCCCTATCGAGCGATTTGTAGAGCACGCGAAACGCGAAGATTGAACCGAAAGAAATCGATAATTCCCTAGTTGAAGTTCTAGGATTTTGGAACAAGAATGAGAAAAGAAGTATTTTATTTCTTAATTCTCAATGAATCAAAATGATAGAGAATTCTATTATTTATAGAATTCTAAACTCTAAAACCTATCTTGCCAAGCAAGCAAAATAAATAAATAAAAAGATTACAAAAGATATGTAAATCAAATAACTAACTAAAATAAAAGATATGATATTAAAGATGATCTTCGGCGAGATTTGCTAACTCGAGGACCCTATCAACTCTCCCGCCGTTGAAAACCACCTTGCCCTCAAGGTGGGTCATGAAAGAAGAATAGAGGCGGCTCGTCCTCAAAGTGAAAATGGAAATCATAATAGCAGTGGCCAGTAGGGAAAGCTGCGACGAGAAAGTGTAACTGGAGTAGAACTAAGGCAGTGCCTACTCGGTTGGCTGTAGCTGTGGATTTAGAATGATCATTGCTAACATTATTGTATTCTTCTATCAACTTGGCGTAAGCAAATACTACATTGACAGCATTTTCAATAGGTGTTTTCTCCCAATTTCTGGCAGTAGCACTATAGATTTGCACAATCCTTTCAATAAGGGTAAATGGCCTAGCAACCTCTACACCAACCCGGCTCACATCCACCGTAGGTGGCATCACATCTATGTGGAACGAGAAGGCACTCGAGATAGTGAGCTCCTCTGTACTAGAACTCTGCTCCATTGCCCACATTGAGGCCTTGCTCCGACTCCCAATTGCCAAAGGGAGCAGCCCCACAAATAAATCCGGAATCCTCAAACTACTCAAATGAGAGGCATTACAAGAAATCTCACCAATCACATTAGTAGCTGATAAATTCAAATACTCAAAACCATAAAGCATAACAGCTTGCAAGAGCTCTTGCTCTTTAAACCAATTGTTTGCAAGATTAAGGTGTCTAAGATTCACATCACAGCCTAAACCGATCGCAAATCTCCCACTAAATGCATTCTCAGAAACGTCCAAATGCAGCAAATTGGACCAATTGAAGGTGGAGCTGAAATTTACCTCAGCAATGCGCACTGCTGCCTCGGTGCGTGACGGTGGCGGGCGCCATGTGCGTGTGGACGAGGCATTTTGCGGTGTATGTCTTATTGGATTGACCAGAATCTCACTAGCCGAAACTTTCTCACCCGCGACGTATGATGTCCGTTGCCTGCTCTCTCTCCGGCAGCAGTGACACTTTTTCTGGGATTTTGAAACGTTGCTGGGATCATCAGAGTGACTTGCTTTGTGGTGAACTAAATAACCATCTACTACACCAGCGATGTGCTCAACAAAATGAGAATCTGGGGCCATGTTATGTCCGTCCCCCTTCATAGCGAACACCATCTCTTTCATGAGGCAAATTGTTGCAGCATCATCAAGATTAGATTGTGCAGTGGCTAAGGAATCTATCGCAACTGCCTGTTCATAAAAATTTGTCTCCGTGTGATTATCATTATAAACCACAGGAACACCTATTGCCTCGCTAGAAATATCCCGAATATGCCGAGCCTCAACCGGAAATTTGCCGTCGCCCCTATTGCAGTTTGGAAGTGGCAATTCAGCATCAAAACTCCACCCAGAATAAAACTTTGGGCTACCAAATCCAAGGAATTGATCAACATCTCTTATTGCATCCATTGATCAAAACCAAGTTCATTAGAAACACCACAATTTGCCGATCCCATATTCCCATCACACACAATTGAATTTGAACTACTCCCATTAGCAAAAATATTGCTAGACTCCGCGTTCAAAGGACGAGCAACAAATTGATTGTCAACAATTGAAGGCAGAACATCTAACATATTCTTCTCAACCACACATGAAACTGCCTCTTCAGAGAATTTCGGAGCAAATACCTCTTGTGTGACCTCCTCCTTTTGCTGCGGTGGCAGGCGATTGGCTCCTGGTTCACGACAGGAAACGCTGTTGTGCAATTGGGTTGCCACTGTTCTAATTGCTGTGCGATGGCGAAAGTTTCCTTGAGTGTGCTAGGCCGTCGCATCAGTACTACCTGTTTCAGTGGGGGTTTGAGGCCCGCAATGAACAAAGAGGATAGCGTCGCCTCCCCGATGTGCGAAGCCTTTTGTAGCAATGATTTGAACGATGCTTGATAGGCTTCGACAGTAGAAGTTTGCCTGAGAGTAGCCAATCGACCGACGTAGTCATATAAATCGGGATCAAATCGCTGCTTAACGGCTAGCAAGAAGTCATCCCAACCCTTTCCTTTGTTATTTTCCACCCAATATTCTCTCCAATCTGATGCTGGGTGATCGAAGAGATATTGCGTAAGATAAAGACGATCATCTAGTGGTGTGTAGTGGTGATTATAGCACTTTTGGATCCTACAGATCCAATCTGGGGCATTCTCTCCGTCGAAACGTGGTGGCTCGAGGTGGAGGCGTGGCACGACCCAAGGTTTGATACCCAGCGGTGATTTTGTGACCGACGGCGGAAGAGGCAGCTCCGCTGACTGCTGGTCCGGCGGCTCCTTCGGTCTCGCAACGGTAATGGCAGTTGTGAGCTTGGCGAGGGATTCCTCTATTCTCCTGTGAACCTGGTAGGAATATTCATGCAACGGAGGTGGGGTATCGTAAGCGACTACTTCCGTTGCCATCAGACAAGTTGGGGTTGGGAAAATAAGTGGAAGAAAGATTGGCGTGAGTTTTGTTTCCATGAGAATTTGATGTTTTGGGAGTAATTGATTTGATGGAGGAAGAGTAAACAATGGAAGCACCAATTGATAGGGTTTAAGTTCCCTATCGAGCGACTTGTAGAGCACGCGAAATGCGAAGATTGAACCAAAAGAAATCGATAATTTCCTAGTTGAAGTTCTAGGATTTTGGAACAAGAATGAGAAAAGAATTTCTTAATTCTCAATGAATCAAAATGATAGAGAATTTTATTATTTATAGAATTCTAAACTCTAAAACCTATCTTGCCAAGCAAGCAAAATAAATAAATAAAAAGATTACAAAAGATATGTAAATCAAATAACTAACTAAAATAAAAGATATGATATTAAAGATGATCTTCGGCGAGATTTGCTAACTCGAGACCCTATCACACATACCACTTCCAAATTCAAAGGCGGTCTGAAAACTGTCAAAAGGAACAAGAAACATAATTAGCCACACTACATTTATTAGAATAGAGTTCCTAGAACTTTAGTTATTCTTGTGGTGTTCCCATGCTATGCATTGTTCCAAGCACATTAAATGAGTGCACTGAAGAGTCTCAAATCCCCCTATAAATATTGGGGAGATTTGCATCTATAAAATAATTCAAGGAAATACAAAACATTCTCCACTCCTAAATTCTCTCTATCAAATATAAAATGTCCTACATATCTCGCCCCTCTCGATTACCATCTTTAAGATGGCATCAGAGCGGGTTTACTCGGGCTTGAGACTCAGAAAAATATCACATAATCTCGAATACCTTTCCCGACCTTTTTCCTGCCAAAACAACCAAACAAACAGAATGTCAGATTCTGAAACAGAAAATCTCTCAATCACCAACCAACCTATAACCCTCACAGCCGAACAATTCCAAGAGCTTATGAGAATGAGTATGTCTCAGAAGGCAACACACCAGCCTCCTCCTCAAACAGAATCATTTGGAGAAGTCCATGTTAGTGAAAAACTCAACGGAGAAAACTACCCGTTGTGGGCAAAACTGATGAGGAGGGAAATCGATGGGAAGGGCTTGACATCTCACATTTCTGGAGTTTTAGACCCGCCCCTACCGACTGACCCAAGTCACGCACGATGGGAACAACGAGACCATTGTTGCTTCAACTGGATCATCGGAAACATCGATGCCAGCCTCGTGAATGAGGTTTCCCAGTACGAAACGGCCCGAGACCTATGGGACGGTCTGGCCACTACATACGGAAGCGGCGCCATCGATGCCAACCTCGTGAATGAGGTTTCCCAGTACGAAACGGCCCGAGACCTATGGGACGGTCTGGCCACTACATACGGAAGCGGTGCCGATCAATTCCATGTTTCGAACCTGCACAGGCAAGCATACAACATGAGACAAGGAGATATGTCACTAGAAAGTCTATGGCAAAAATTCCAAGACTTATGGATCTCTATTGACAGACAAGATCCAAACCCAATGGATACTCCCTCAAGCATCGAGAAATACAACCGGAATACACATAAGCACCGGCTCTACCAGTTCATCTGGGCACTTGACGATTGATACGATAAGGTCAAAAGAGAGATCTTAAACATGGAACCAATACCAACAGCTCACAAAGCTTACGGTTTGGTTAGGAGGGAATCCATAAACAACAAACTCATGAATCCAGAACCCAAAGTGACCGGAATCGGAGTCGGACTTGCAGTAATCGACAGAAATCGACCGGCCATCACCCAGAGCCACCAACTACCGAGGAACTTCACCAACCGGAGGGAGGAAGACAAATACAAGTTAGTTTGCAGCCATTGTGGAGGCAAGAAGCACACAAAAAAAACATGCTTCCACATCCATGGTTTCCCGGGATGGTGGGAGGAGATGAAGAAAGCCCGACAAGCAAGGAATGGAAGTAGAACCGGCGGCGGAGGAAGAGCATCAGCCGCAATCACCATCGACCGAGCCACCTACGCCTGACTCGATTTATTTTAAACACGAGAATTACCCGCAAGTGTACGGGGCTAGTGTAGCAATAAACAAGTACGCGTATCGTATCCACGGAGACAAATTGTGCAACTCAAGTACCACGAACCGATTTTGACTACTATCTATAGAATTCGGAAAGTTTGGTTTTGATTTTGAAAAATAATTAAACATAAACAAGATAAAAGCACGTAACAAAAGATGAGTTTCAAATAAGAGAACTAGGTAGAGCCTTGGATCCAACTACAACGTACACGATGTGAACAACTCAACAATTTCGATTACCCATTTGAAGTCTCTAGGATTACTAGGAAAGCCGCTAGTCTAGACTAAGCCCTCTCTCGAATGCACTTATCTAGTTGATTAACCATTAATAATGAAGTCTCCTTCTAATATTTCACAATTAACTCCTTAAAACAAAAGGCTCAAGCCCTCACTCTAGAATTCCTTCTCTCGAATGCAAATTACCTAGGTGTTGTTCATTCTTTTATCAATCCTAATTAGGTATCTCTCGATTACTCATAACTAGGTCAACAAACTCAATTGGTAGCTAAGCAATTGGATTGAAAAAGCACTAGACCGAAACAAAAAAATCACAAGAGCAAAGGTAATCAAAAGTCCTTGAATTAATCAAAAGTATTCATTGTAGTATTCACCAAAACTCTACAAACGATTTAGCTACTCATATTCAATGCAAATTCACAAGAGAAATCTATAGAAAGTGAATTAAACATAGGAAAACTAATGAAGATACTCCCAAAGATGAATTGAATGGGCAAATCGACTTCGTCTTCAAACTTGTTGATGAACTGACTCTTCGTCACTTCAATTGGCTCTGAAGAGTGGAAACTGCTTTTGGGGTGTGTGGAAAGTATGCTGGAGTCGAACCCTAGGTCCTATTTATACCCGGGGCGAAAAATAGAAGAAAATCAGCATTGCGAGCAAATCGCTCGGCCGGGCGATTTTAAGTAACGAAACGCCCGACCGTGCGTTCTTCTTAAACCGCGGCTTTGCACAAAACGCCCGGCCACAGTGGATACGCCCGGCTTGAGAGGCCAAACGCTCGGGCTTGCGTGTAAAAACGCTCGACCAGCTGCAGTAAATCGCCCGACTCCGGTTTTGGTACCATTTTCGTCCGTTTCCACCTATTGTGACTACAAAAACTCGACAAACTCATCAAAACACTAAAGTAGGGGATCATAGATGGAAACTCAAGTAATGTGCTACAATATACTCAATTAAGCACTTTCAATCATCCAAAACACTTGCTAAACTACGAGTTTATTAGCAACTCTCACTCAATCGAGTGCAAGGTAATCTCGCAAAGTATGCCCTCACTATTCTACAGTTTTGAATTCAACTCATTGTAACCTCTCTGTCAGAAACCGAGAACCAAACCAAAGAAGGGTTCTATTGCTTATTCATTCGTTTGTGAAGGTATACACCTCTTTCGCCCAATTCCAATTTCATATTATCGCACCCAATACATTCTACACCATCGTCACTCTAAAATCAATCTTTTAAATCGAACCAATTGAAATAAGATTCGAACTATAAGAATACTTCTGAAATTTTTAAAACTTACCGGAATTCGGATCGGAGCTGCCCGAGCCAACAAGGCATCGGGCAGCAGGCGCGGTCTCGGCAGACAGCAGCGCGGCGGCAACAGCGGTACGAACCGCAGCAACGGCAGGGGCTCTCCACCCTGTTGACTGACGGTGGGCGATGTCGAAGCAGCAACGTAATTCGGGTATGCTTGAGTTCAAATTGGGGACAAAATGAAACAGAGAGAAAAAAGGCAGTAGACGTAAATTTATGGGAATGAGAGTTTTTGTCATCCTTCTATTTTATTTCTTTAGGGTGCGTTTGGAACACGGAATTGGAATTGGAATTGAATTGGAATTGAAATTCTATGGAATTGAATTGAGTGGAATTGAATTCCAATTCAATTCCAAATCCATTGTTTGGTATTATTACGGAATTAATGTAGAATTATATTATAATTCCAAATCCATTGTTTGGTTACTTAAAATTGACATAAATTTGGAATTGATATGAATATTTTTTAAATAACATTTCGGGCCACCAAATCTGCCATAGCATTAGCTTCTTCAACACTCATATCGAGTGATTCTCCAACGGTAGCAGAATCAACCTCAATGTCAACCTCCTCATTAGTATTTTCTTGAAATGTTTTCGAACCTTGACCATCAGCACGATCTTGAGAGAAAAGAGCACAAATATCATCCCAATTCTCTATAACAATTCGTTTCCTATAAGGTGCAATTTTTGGATTTGCCTACAAAACAATAACAACCACAATTAACTTCACATACACCAAAACCTCCCAATACAGAATTTCCATTCCTGATCCTGTCCATGGGGGAAACCAATACAATGTACTCCCTCCGTCCCACTTAAAATGCAACATTTGGGAATCGGCACGGGATTTTATGTAGTGTTGTTTTGTGAGTAAATGAAGAGAGAGTAAAGTAAGAGAGATGAAAAAGTAGAGATAGAGTTGTTTCCATTTTAGAAAACGTTTCATTTTTAATGGGACAACCAAAAAAGGAAAACGTTTCATTTTCAATGGGACAGAGGGAGTATATTAATATTCAACTGAGAGTGATCGATCACTGTGAATCTATGATCACCCACAGTTTTGCCAAGCTCAAAATTAATCAGAAGATTCCATTCCAATCTGGAAACATTACCATCATATCTTACTTGGACTCTATCATCTTCATTCTGTCTTTCCTAGTTAATTGTCAATAAATTCAACAAGGAGGGAATTAAATGGTATAGGAAACTGGTGTGTTTGGACAAAAAGCTTAAGCTATGATCCAACAACTGAAGACATTGTTAACCATGTCTGCAGTTAACTGATACAGATTCAGTTGGAGCATATATATGTGAGGGAGCAACAATTGTTTCTTTTATCAGATGCCATATTTGACAAAAAGGCAATGACCGAAAGAAATTTTCTACAAATATATCACTTGGCCTGCTCTGCTGCAACCAAAGGGAATCAAGCTGTGAGGTTAGAACCTCTCTCTCTCTCTCTCTCTCAATCATGCTCATGTCAGCTTGCCTTAACACAATAATTATGTACAGGAAAACCAAGTGTATGGATAAATGAAATTGTTACAGTCCATTTTTGGAAATGAGAAGGCAGCAACTATTTAAAGCTTAAAGACAATAATCTCTTATAAAAGCATAAAGACAAGAATATACAGAAATAAATTACCTTTAGTCGTTCATTCCACACGTTTTCATCATGAACCACAATTCTACCCGTTGTGTTATCCCATGTGATTGGACTGCCAGAATTGCATGACATCAACACTGGATGCAAGATATCATGGTGTTTCTCCCAAGTCTTTAAACGAGCTTGAATATTTTGCTTATCAACCTTCACGTTTAGATTCACCCAAAGTGCATTTATGGCAGTTGTCCAAGCGGTAGACTTCCAAGCTGATTTGCCATCAAGCTTGTTTCCTTGGTTAATTTGCTCTATAAAGCTGGCTCCAAGAATTTTATCCATCTCGGGAGTCCACGTCAAATATTTTGATTTCTCTTTCAATGCTTGTGACTCAGCAACCATCTACAACAAATAAGAAAGGGCAGGATGCAATATTTGAGTTTCCATTAGAGCAAAGATAGCAAATAACAGGATGGAGAAAGGCGCAAATGACTCAACAAGAAAGGCGCAAATAACAGAAAGGTGCAACCAACACCCAACTCACAAGCATATGCAATGTCCCCTCATCTTCAAAAACAGTTTCGATCGCGAAATGACTCCAAGAAAAAACACATCTTTACTCACAATTATCAACTATGGCCATGTAAGAGAACTAACATAATAAAGTTGAAAATTCTAGATCCATACCTTCACTTCTTGATACAGTTTCTTCTCCCACGCCAAGAGCCGTTCCAATGTGGAGCAAAGACTCTTGGAATCACCTGACTGCTCGATTGAACTGGGATCCAACCGGTATTTAACAGCCAAAGGAGGTTTAGATGTCCAGCTAGAGCTCAGGTTACTTAGCATTCCACTAGAATGATACACTGTCTCTACAATAACACACCCAAAGAAACAAACACTCAACTTTCTACACATCATATCTTATACACATGACACATGTTGCATTAACTAATCTGCAGAAACAAAACTAATCAAATTGATGATAAGGAATTTGATTCTTCACCTGATTATCCATCAATCGATCACACAGATGAAGCGGCTAGGGCACGGCACGGCGCAATTGCAGAGAGAAAGAGCTAGGGCACGCGAAGAGCCGGAGAGAGGAAAAAGACGCGAGGAGGGAGAAACGAAAAAGTGCTGCATATTTCAGTTTTTATATGACCCGTTTCTATTTTGACCCGGTTTAGGGTCCGCGTTTTTTTTAATTCCAACCCGTTTTTACATGGAATTTATGGAATTGGAATTAGAATTCTTTTGTGATTTCATGGAATTAGAATTGTGGAATTGGAAGATTTGGAATTGCAATTCAATTCCAAATCCAAACATTTTTGTGGTGCCAAACATTGGATTTGGAATTGAAAGCTCCAATTCCAATTCCACACCTCCAATTCCATGTTCCCAAACACACCCTTAATGTATTTGAAGGTTTTTGAAATGGCATGTGAGGGAGTATTCGTGTTTTGGAGTGTGAGTATTCAAATCCTTATTCTTTGAATTGGGCTTTAGAGAATTTGATTTATCTTGGGAGTATTTGTTTTATCATTTGATGGACTAGTTGGTGTTTATTTTCATCTTACTTTGAATTGGGCTTTAGAGAATTTGATTTATCTTGGGAGTATTTGTTTTATCATTTGATGGACTAGTTGGTGTTTATTTTTATTGGGCTGTTTTAAATACTCCCTCCGTTCTTTTATAGTTGAGTCATTTTTCCATTTCGGGAAGTTCCCTCATAGTTGAGTCATTTCCATTTATAATAATTTTTTCCTCTCTCTTACTTTACTCTCTCTTACTTTATTCTCTCTACTTTATTCACTTTTTACTTTATTCTCCCTACCTTTTTCTCTTTCTTACTTTTTTTTATCTATTTATTTAATACACTCAACATTCATTTCTTAAACTCCGTGTCGAAAAGTTCCGCCTCAACTATGAGGGAACGGAGGGAGTAATTGTTTGTGGCCAGGAATAAAAATTACTCCCTCCGTCCCGGATAATTCGGGTCACTTTGACCGGGCACGGGTTTTAAGAATTGTAATGAAAAGTGGATTGAAAAAGTTAGTGGAATATGAGTCCTACCTTTATATATTAGTTTTATAATAAAATGTGAGTAGGAATGAGTTAGTAGAATATGGGGTCCACTACCAAAAATGGTAAAAATGAAATGAGACAAATTATGTGGGACGGACAGAAATGGAAAACTGAGATGAATTATCTGGGACGGAGGGAGTAATTAATTTGTTGGAACGTGAGCGGTAGGAATTAATCGAAATACTTAAGCTAGTTTTAATTGGGAAAATTGTACTTAATCGAGAAAATAATTGGAGACACAGGATGCATGCATCTTAATTATTTATTTGGAAAGTTGTTGATCTAGGTGTTATTTAATTGTTAAAGGTGATTTCTTGCAAGCGAGACATGTTATCAAGGAAAATAAAAATAATTTCTGACTAAGCTCTCGAGGTGGACTTTCTTTTAAATAAGAACAATGTCCAAACTATTTATTGATGAGAATGAAATGTGAAAATGTTTATCATGCCTTATTTTGTTTAACGTGCATATCTGTAATGGCTAAATGCAATTATTATTTAAATCGAATTCGGGTCCTTCTAGGACCGCAAACCCTACTTGGATTAGTGTACACCTATGGTAGACCGTGTGTCAGCGTAGGGGTTGGCTTAGTGACTTGGTTTATGGCCACATTCCAAATCATGTATGAGCAGATATGGTTGACGTCTATGGGAAAATGGTCAGTTGACCGTGATTTTTGAATGATAAATATTTTGGTGCCTCGGGCATTTCTAAAGTTAAAACCCTAATGGTTACCTGAAATTGGCATGATAAATATAAATACTTTTTGATAAATTGTTTTCGGCATAAGTCAACTGAGTATTTTATAGTACTCAGCCTTACATGTGTTTTCCTTATGTGCAGGTTGAGCGGTGACGAGCTTGTGGTGATGTTGGGTCAAACCTAAATTATTGTTGTATTTTATTTTGAACTCTGAGGGTCGTCGTGTCATCATACACGGCGTCACTCTTACTCTTGGATGCTTCCGCTGAGATAATACTATTTTTCGCAATTATATTTTGAACCCCTTTTTCTGTTGGATCATAAATTATGAAACAGTAACCGTTTGTCATTGGATTTAAGACACTGCTCTGACTTTCCCTCTGTTATTCAAATATATTTATCAAACTCTTTATTGAAATCCTAGAATATTTCTCTTTCTTAAAATCCTATTAGTTACGACCACCCGCATTTATTGACCCTAGAAAGGGTGGTCGTAACATCTAGTGTATGTTATGTTCTTGTCTAGTTAAAACTTCTTTCAAACTTTTAAAATCACTTTATTAAAAAATGTGGAGAAAGAGTTGAAAAATTTTCGAAAAAAATCAGGCATGGTGTTGTGTGTTTTTGGCGCCTCGTCGGGTGTCATTTTGATATGATTTTGCATAGTTAGATGAGCTCGGTTCTTGAGTGTTCTTGCACCATGTTTAAGTGTTCTTTATCTTTTTCAATGAGTCTTTATCTTTCAGCTTTTAATTTATAGTTTTCAAGGCATAATTAGGTAGTTTAAGTGTTGATTTTATGTTTCTCTTGCTTTCTTAGTTGTCAGCCAATTAGTCATTCTTCACACTTAATTTTCGTGCCTTATGGCATAGATTTCTTTAAGAGCTAACACTTAGTTTATTTTTCCCGAGCCTTTTAACTTAGTTTGCTTTCTAAACTTTAGGAATATTCATGCAAGTTTCTGCTTTGTTTTAATTTCCGAAATATTCTTATTTTCGCAAAGTGTTAATTTTTCACGCTACTGTGTGAGTTGCCCAAATTGTCAACTTGCCTAGTCCGCGATCCAGTTTAAGTGCTTTCTTTTAATTGCATGTTATTTTCACCTTTAGTTCTCACATTAGTTTCAGTCTTGTTTACATTTCGTATTCCAGTTCGCTTCCCTTAAATTTGAGCGTGGCGACATTGCCAAAACTTCTAAGTGTGAAAATATATAATGGATGCTATTCTTTCTTGTGGGGTTCGACACCCTACTTACTATAATTAATAGTAGTATTTTGTAAGGTGAAACCTTATAAATCTTGTTGAATAGAAAGGATCCATTGCAAAAAAAACACGCGTGGAAAACACATTTTTATGAAGATAAAAAAAAATAAAAAATAAAAACAATGCACATGTATCTACGTCAGGGATTAGTGAAACCACCGACAAGTAATACCCAATTTAGGACGCGCGTTAGTTAAAATTCAATGTAATGTCTAGTTTCTTTAATCCCTTTGCTCTCACTTCACTGAACCTGCTGCGCTACTGCCCCTCTTTCTCTCTCTAGCCACATTCCCACCTCTCCTTCACGATTTACATCGAAGGCAGATTGGGTTCAGTTTCTCAGAAAATTGGAGTTGGAACTGCAAGATTCAAGATGGTGGGAAAAGAGGATGTTACAGACGTCTTCAGTAACAACTCCGGAAACGATATTCTCGAAGCGAAAAGAGGATCCTGAACGCGAGAATCAAGTCCCCTCGGCAGCTTTAGGTTTTGTTGCTTGAAAAACACTATAACTCTTTAGGCAAAATATTGCATTGATAAATATGTTGTTAATGAAATGGCCTATTTATATATTTCTAAAACCCTAGGGTTCGTTTGATATCGGGGAAAGAGCCAACAAAGAAAACCCGAACGGAGCTTTATAGTTTTAGCCCGACACAGTGAAAGTAAATTAATGTCTTATACAAATTATTAAAATAAAATAGCAAGGAAAACATAAAAAAAGAGACGCTGCCATGCTGTGAACTTCACACTTATCTGGAGCTGAAGTTCTGGAACTTGGCCGGCGTCTTGAGCTTGTCTCTTGGTGTCAACTTCCTCGCCAATGACGAGCTCTCCTTCTCCCTCACCGCTGGCTGTTCCTCCGTGTCTGGTGTTAGCGAGTTGTGCGAAGAAGATGTTAAGTTGCCTACACAAGATGAGAAGAGAAAGAAATAACTGCCGTGTCTCTTGCAATACCTTATGATGTTAATGAGAAATAATTATGTGCCCTTTGTAATTCTAGAGATGTGTATATAAGCTTCATCAGCTTCTTGACAAAAGATTATCTAAATGAAAATTACATTTCTGGAAATATTGTCTACTGCTTTATTCTCTACTATGAAGTTCTTTAATTTCTTTCATGGTATCAGAGCAGGATCAAGATCCTGTCTCTTTTACTCTTTCTTTTCTTGTAATTTTTTTTTTAGTTAAAGATGGAAAATTCTAGCAACACAATTGTTGCTATCTCAACTCCAATGCTGCCGCAGAATCCACCGATTTCTGTCAAGCTCACTGATGAGAATTTTTTTAATATGGCAACAACAGGTTGAAGCCACGATCTGGGGATACGGCCTCCAGTCGCATTTGACCGGAGAT
>NC_062966.1:1349626-1375001 GCF_023119035.1 Salvia hispanica | reverse complement strand
CGATAAATTGGGTGATCATCCGAAATAACCAGACCATCAGAAGATGATGGCGATATGTGACGATCAAGTTCAACCCCGGAGGATAATCTATGGAAGCTTCGAGATGATGATTGAAGTGAAGACTTGAGTCACCATACACGGATTGAGGCACTGAGTTGTCACCCTATGGCATTATTAGTTTGTTTTATTGAGTTTGATTTTTTAGCTTTCCCCCAATATATAAGGTGATTTACACCATTTGTAATTCGATTGACTCAATAAACAAATAAAGCTTTTTGTTTAGCATGATTATCAAAATTCAAACTTTTTTGGTATCGAGTGGGCCCCAATCATGAGGGTTTTTCCCTTTTTATCTTTTTCTGTAAAAATAATAAAGATTTGATTGAGAATCAATTATTCCAATCAAAGATTGATGAATATATTGTATTGAATAGGGTGATTGATTATGGGAACATACCATGACACTTTTTCTCATTTAAAGGGGGAATACTCAATAATAAGATCACCCAATTCCATAAAAACCGTACCCTTTCTCTCTTTTTTTACAATATGTTTTTGAACCATTTAACATGGATCGAGGGGGACTCGAAAAACTTCATCACGTCCAAATTTAACCCCTAGCCAAAACGGAAAAATTCGCCCTGTCAAACCAAAAAATAGCCCCTCCGCCGGATTGTCCAGATGCCAAATCAGAGCAAATTTGCCATGATGACACCACCAACCCCCAAAAAAGAAAAAAAAAACCCAAAAAACCCGTAGCATACAAGATCAAAACCAACCTCTCCATTCGGAGGAAAAAATTTAATGGAGAATTTCTCCATCTGGCCGTCCCCAAGGAGGCGGCGATAAACCGGGAATGGTTTTTCACGTGATGGAGTGCCGCCCCCCCGCCCGAACGTCCAAACCCTTTTCCCCAATGGCAACAAGCGATCATTGGGCAGGCTCCCAATATCAAAAGGTTGCCGTTTCCAAGAACCAATTTAAAAACATCTTTCCCTTTGGGGAATTGACATATGGGAGTGGAGGGGGCAAACCCAAATTAAAACCAGAAATTCAAGCAAGCAGGGGAAAAAAGTGGGCACTAGAAGAAACAGGGTACTTACAAGATCTATTTTTCAAAAGACAAAAAAGACAAAAACCCATGAAATACCCCGAAGATATGGTGATTCCGACCCAAATTTTCCAAGAACAAAGGGTTTTTTCAATTTTTTTAAATTTCAATTGATAGCAAATATGAATCCCGAGAGAAATAGTCAAAGGGGCCCCTTCCTCGGGATCGCTTACAACCCCGGCCCGGGGGGGAGACGCGGTTGGGGTTCTCCCCGGGGGGAACCGGAGCCCCACGATGGTATCGGCCCGGATTCCCCCGGGAGATCGATGCCCCCTGATTCACGGTGGTTCGCGGGGGGGCGAATCGCGGTGGAGGAGGGAACACGAAATGATGATAAGAAAAACAAAATTGGTGTGCTCATCCCGAAAACAAGAAACACCCCAAAGAATTTTGTTTTAATTAATGGGATACCCGGGTGGTGGACCTACCGGAAGGGGAAGGTTTGAGCAAGCCCCCGATGTAGAGAATCCATCGCAAAAGTGACAATGTTGACAAACTCCCCAAGCGGATACCCAAAGGGAAACCAAAAGGATACGTTTAATTCCTAGCCCGAGGTTGTAAAAGGGGTTAAAGGGAAACAGAGATATTTGGGGTAGGGAAGTGGAAGGAGGGATCCGATAGGGGATACTTTCCTCCAAGACCAAAAAGAGGAGTTCCACCAAAGGGAAAACCCAGAAGATTAAAGGGCCGATACTGGGAATCTATGAAGGGGGACCTATCGAGAGGCTCGGCATTTGAAGAGCATATGGAAAGGAAATCCCACAATCATGGGAGGGAACAATGAAAGGGAAAGCCGGGGGGAAGCTAGAAAAGGAGATGATGACGTCAATCTCACTGGGAAAAGTGTAAATACCGCGAGGGGAAAAAACTAGAGGAGTCCTGGTGTTCAAAGAAACGAGGTGATAGAATCACCTGCCTGATTATATATGTGGATGATATGATCATTACAGGTGACGACCTCGAGGAGATTGAAAGTCTGATGAAGAACCTGTTTCAAGAATTCGAGATGAAGGATTTGGGAGATCTTAAATACTTTCTTGGCATCGAAGTGCTCAGATCTCCGAAGGGGATATTCCTGAGGCAGAGGAAGTATATTTTAGACATTCTGGCAGAAACTGGCCTACTAGAGTGTGAACCAGCGGACACCCCCATGGCAGTCAACCATGGATTGAAGATCAATGATGGAGCTGAGTTAGCTGACCGACGTCGATACCAACGACTGGTTGGAAAACTCATTTACCTCTCCCACACTAGGCCTGATATTGCTTATGCAGTCGGGATTGTAAGCCAGTTTATGCACAAGCTACATGCAGACCATATGGAGGCAGCACTCAGGATTTGCCGGTACTTGAAAGGGACAACAGGACATGGAGTGATGTTCTCAAAGAATGAACACCTTGAAATCTGTGGTTATACAAATGCTGATTGGGCAGGAAATCCGAACGACAGGAAATCTACAGCTGGTTACTTTACCTTTGTTGGTGGGAATTTGGTGACTTGGAAGAGTAAAAAACAAAAGGTGGTAGCTCTCTCAAGTGCAGAAGCATAGTTCCGTGGAATTAAAAGTGGTTTGACTGAAATTTTGTGGCTCAGAAGGTTAATGAAAGAAATTAACTTCTCACCAAAGAGGAGCCAACTGTACTGCGACAATAAGGCCGCTATCAGCATCTCAGAGAACCCAGTTCAACATGACAGAACTAAGCATGTGGAGGTGGATAGACACTTCATCAAAGAAAACATTGAGAATGGTACTGTCGAGTTTCCTTTTGTTAGATCTGAAGACCAACTGGCTGATATACTGACCAAAGCAGTCAATGCTAGAAGTTTTAAAGAGGCATTATGCAAATTGAGTGTTGGAGATCCCACCATTCAATTTGAGGGGGAGTGTTAGAAATAATAAAGATTTGATTGAGAATCAATTATTCCAATCAAAGATTGATCGAATATATTGTATTGAATAGGGTGATTGATTATAGGAACATACCATGTACACCATACTATATTCTCTATTTAAAGGGAGCAATACTCAATAATAAGATCATCCAATTCCATACAAACCGTATCCTATCTCTCTCTCTTTTTACAATATGTTTTGTGAAACATTTAACATTATCTACCTCACGAGTGGAAGACCGATGTCCTTTCCGGCCCACATCGATGATGGTTCTCTTATCTCTAGCATTGCCTACCCACGTGATGGAAGACCGATGTCCTTTCCGGCCCACACGTGAGGGGGCGTGTTAAATTCTCTAAATTCTGTCCCACATCGACTTGGTGATGATCCAATCTAATCTATATAAGTGTGGATAACCCTCCTTTTCCCGGTTTGTTTGGACTTTTTTGCTCACTCAAAAATCAGAAGTCCCTACTGTGATGTCTCAGTTCTTCTCCACCATTCTTACTCAGTTCTCAAAGAAGATAAAAATGATGAGAAGTGATAATGCTCCTGAGTTCAACCTTACTTCCCTACTCTCTACATATGGAACTATTTCTCAACACTCCTGTGTAGAAACACCCCAACAAAATGCCAGAGTAGAAAGGAAACATCAACATTTGTTGAATGTTGCAAGGAGCCTCCTTTTTCAATCTCATCTTCCTATGGAATTCTGGGGAGAGTGCATCCTTACAGCTTCTTTCCTCATCAATAGACTTCCCTCATATGTGCTACCTAATAAACTGACACCTTTTCAGCTATTGTTCAACAAACCCCCAACATACTCAAGTCTGAAAGTTTTTGGGTGTCTCTGCTTTGCTTCAACTTTGGATAAAAGCAAAAATAAATTCTCACCAAGAGCTATCAAGTGCATATTTATTGGGTATCCCTCTGGATACAAGGGGTATAAAGTCATGGATTTGGAGAACAATAACATTTTCATCAGTAGACATGTTATTTTCCATGAAACTGAGTTTCCTCTTTCACATCAGACACCATCTTCCTTCCCAGATTCTCCTCTTCCTGTTTCAGAAACCACTCTGCCTTACACAGATACAAATCTTTCTCTTCCCCTTCTGCCGCAGCAAAATACTTCCCAACCTAATAACATTGATGATGTATCAATTGCAGCTCCTCACCATTCTGCTTCTGGGAGGGTTATCAAAACACCAACACATCTCACTGATTATATATGTAACTCAGTGGTCTCTACTTCCAAATATCCCATTTCTTCTTATTTTTCTCTTGCCAAGCTGTCTCAGCCTTACCTCAAATTCATCATTCTTCTTTCCATCCTCACTGAGCCTAATTCCTACAAACAAGCAGCACAACATCCTGAGTGGGTATTGGCTATGCAACAGGAGTTACAGGCTCTGATAAGGACAAATACTTGGCTGATCACAGTGTTGCTGGCTATGCAAGAGGAGTTACAGGCTCTGATAAGGACAAATACTTGGCTGATCACAGTGTTGCCTCCAGGCAAGATTCCTATATCTTGCAAATGGGTATACAAGATCAAGTTTAAGGCTGATGCTACAGTAGAGAGATATAAAGCTCGTTTGGTTGCTAAAGGATTCACACAACAAGCTGGAGTAGATTTTCATGACACATTCTCTCCAGTTGCCAAGCTTACTACTGTAAAAATGGTTCTTGCTCTAGCTGCTATACATGGATGGCAGCTTGCTCATCTTGATATTAATAATGCTTTCTTATATGGTGAACTTGATGAAGAAATATACATGACACTGCCACCTGGTTTGGTTGTTCCAGAAGCTCCACCAGAATCTGGAATGCTTGTTTGCAAGCTGAAAAAATCTCTTTATGGCCTCAAGCAAGCTTCTCGGCAATGGTATTTGAAGTTCTCACAAGTTCTGTCTGGTTTTGGCCTATCTCAATCAGCATCAGACCACTCTTATTTCTACAGACATTCCTCTAATGGTTCATATTTTGGAGTTGGAATATAGGGCAATGGCTTTGGCATGCTGTGAAGTAGTTTGGATTGTGGCTTTACTAAAGGATTTTGGTGTTCCTGTGAAGCAGCCTGTTCCCCTTTATTGTGATAATCAGGCAGCGGTTTACATTAGCTCCAATCCGGTGTTTCATGAGCGTACTAAACACATTGAAATTGACTGCCACACAGTTCGAGAAAAGCTACTTGAAGGAGTTATTAAGCCTATACATGTCCACAATCACCTTCAGCTTGCTGATATATTCACCAAGCCTTTGGCACCTTTCATAATCTGTTGGCCAAGATGGATTTTACAACGGTATATAGTCCATCTTGAGGGGGGCTCTTAGATATGTCATCAAGATCAAGTTCAACTCCGAGAAGCTGATAATCTATGGAAGCTTCGAGATGATGATTGAAGTGAAGACTTGAGCTCAGCTCATACAGCTGGCATTGAGCTATCACTGAGTTGTCATCCTAGCTGGCATTAGTTAGTTTGTTTTATTAGAGTTTGATCTTTTAGCTTTCACCCAATATATAAGGTGATTTACACACTTATATTTGTAATTCGATTGACTCAATAAACAATTCAAGTTCTCTCTTTGTTTAGCATGATTATGCTGAAATTACAAACTTGTTAGATGGACGGACAGGTATTCAAATTGCGCTTGTAATGTATAAAGCATGCGCATATATTGCTGAATCGTAATACAAAAAAAACAATCATTGATATAAAACACAAAAAGTGCCAAGAAACTACAGCGTGGTAAATTGCGTCATCAATGTTAATATTTCATAACAGTTGGTGCATCCGAAGCTAAGTAGGCCAAGTGAAGTTTTCATGTGAACTTATGATGAAAATGCAAACTTGATATTACCTGCAGAGTGCCTCCCCCACCCGTCTTTCCTCCATCCTCAGACACGCTAACAATAGTCCACGGATCGATCTGCTGCATTCCACTCAAAATCAACCACCTTGTTGAGGGCAAAGATAGCAATGACATTTTTTGGGAAACTGATGTGAATCAAATAGTAATTTTTATTCCCATAACTTTACATGATTTGTATGGTTTGATGCTTGCAAAAGTATGTTTTATAGTGTAGGAAGCGGAATGGATGGTGAAACGAGACATGGAACGAAGCTTGACAGACTGCCCTGTTTGACAGCTTGTCCAGTCTGCGTCGCGAGTCCAGAATATACTCAAAATGAGCCACCCGGCCGGGTGAATTTCATGCCTAATAATTCACGCGGCCGGGTACGATGACGCAGTAACTGCTGAGTTCCGTTTTTAAATAGTTTTGAGGCAGTTTTTTGGGAATATTCAGGGAGATTGGCACGAAACATTATCAGAGGAAGAGAGGAGGAAGATTGGAGGGCAATCACTCAACTTCCATCACCCTGGAGGAGATTCGCTACCATCCACACATCAATTTCATGAGTTCTATGGTTCTTCTTTATTGTTTGTGGATGTGTAACTAAACTCTACTTTGCTCCTAATTTGTGAAAGATGTGAATTACTTTTGGATTCTATATATGGATTAATATTAATTTATGATCTTTTTCTACGGTGCTTTTTACATTGAATTATAATTCCGGCCTGATTTATTATTCAATCGTGTCTTTTAGCCAATGTCTCTTTAACTTGGTTAAAAGGTGGAAACGTAAATAAAGAGTTTGAGATTTGTATTGTGTCCAGCATATGAATCTTGGATAAGTTGATTTATATGTCGTTACAATAATTGTTGGACATTTACTGTGCTTCCGTAGGAATGTTCAATTGATTTTGTAAATGAATCATGTACGTTGGAAATTAGAAGTTGGATTAGAGCTTACTATGCTTCCGTAGAAGTGATAATCCGATGAGTACAAATTTGATCTTAGTGTTCAGCAAGGTTAAATTCAAGCATCTGCGAACATGTTCATGTTCAGTGTGAGTAGAATGAACGAGATATTTACAACTTTCATTAGATTAATCTTTAATCCATAGGTTTACTGGTCCATTAAGTTAATTTACATCTGGAGCATATTAGGAGCAATGTTCTCACTCTCTTGGTTATATTTTGTATTGTCATTTTTATTTCTTCACTTGTTCTTGTTTCAATTTAGTTTCTCAATCCAAAAATTCCAAAATTTACTTGCTTTCGAATTAGATAACCGTACGCCTCCCTGTGGTTCGACACTCTTTTACTACAACTACATCTGTACTCTTGCAGATTCGGTTGTAATTTTAGAGCTATTTGATATATTTGTGTGTTATTAGTTCATTGATATAAAAGCTCGAAAAATACACATCAGAAACACCAATGCAAAGGAATGGTGATTATACATACACGAACTTGTGACCAGAATGTTTAAAAAATAAGTCAGGGGGATAGCTTGAATCTCCCGATCCAACATCATTTCCTGCCTTCCAGGCAGAAAAATAATAACTAGAACCCAAAAGGTGGGTTGTAATGAGGGTGCAATACCTGGACACAATGCACCGCAGCAGAATAGCCTTCAAAAATACGAACAGCAGGATGGGCTTCGACTCCATACATGTGAACAGTATTATCAGCAGACCTGAAAAGGACATGGGATATCCATCCGCTTGGTCATTGATGCGTGATTAAATGTATTTGGTGGATTGGAAGTAAACATTATATACCCTGTCAAAATCAGATTCACGTCATTGGGATTCCAATCAACACAGTGAAGGTCGGCATTGTGAGCTTTTTCAACCGGTCCGTCGTGAAAAACCAATCATCATAATCGAGTTGAATTTGTCACTATTACTTTTGATCACTCCCTTTCGTCCACAACCAATAGTTCTTTATTCACATTTTGGTCAGTCAACAAAAATTTGGGACACACTTTTTATAATGAAAAAAAAAATATGGCATCCACTTATTAAATTAATATAAGTGAAATAAGACAAATTAAGAGGTGGATATCACAAGGACGAAGGGAGTAAAATTTAATAGATGCAAGTGATCTGACAACACCAATATAATTTGACAACGTCGACATGATTTGACAACACCAAAATTGATCAAAGCCAAAATAACGAATATTACTCCCTCCTTTCCACTTTAGGAGTCCCGTTGAGTTGGACACGGATTTTAAAAAATGTAAAGAAAAATTGGTAAAAAAAGATAGTGGGACGTGAGTCCTACTTTTATATAATTAGTTTTATAATAAAATATGAGTGGAAAAAGGTGAGTGGAATGTGGGGCTTATTAACAATTATGGAAAAAGATAGTTACATCCGATCACAGTCTGTGCAATCTATCTGTAATTTGCTAAAATTTTATGCGCATGTGTAGGCCTGTCAAATTGGGTACCCGCGGATACCCGATCCGAAAATTTCGGGTACCCGATCCCGATTTTTCCTAAATCTAATACCTGATACCCGATCCGAAAATAATTTCGGGTACCCAAATACCCGACTCAGGTATCCAGTCCCGAAAAATCGGGTATCCAATACCGATTTTGGATTTTAATTTTAATTTTGATTTTATATTTTTAACAAAATTAACTATAAACTTTTAGAAATACAAACTTGTAACAGTCGAATTTGATACAAACTTGAATTAGTTCGATGAAGAGAGAAAAACTACTACAAATTTTTAGAAATAAAAAAATCTAAAGTTATAGCATCCATCATTCATCAATAATAAACATCACAATTCATATATTAACCCTAAATTTGACTTAAGAGTGAAAGATTTTGGGACTAGATTTAATTATGTAATTTTTTAAATTATACTCCCTCCGTCCCAAGGAAGATGACCCTTTTCTTGGGCGGCACGGGATTTTATGCAAATTTATTTTGTGTGTTGAGAGAAGAAAGTAAAGTAAGAGAGAAGGAATAAAGTAGAGATAAAGGTGTTTCCATTTTAAGTAATGGGTCATCTTAGTTGGGACAAACTAAAAAAGAAAGTGAGTCATCTTCAATGGAACGGAGGGAGTAGAATAAATACATAATTTATTAAATTTATTTTTTTAAAAAGAATCGAATAATTCGGGTAATTTGGGTATACTCGATCGGGTATCGGGTTATCCGATACCCGATAATTCAAAAATTTTATACCCGAACCCGAACCCGATCCCGAAACCCGAAAAATCGAATATCAGATATCCAAATACCCGATATTTCAGGTTCGGATATCGGGTATCCAATACCCACTATCCATTTTGACACCCCTACGCATGCGCATATGATATTAGCTTAAAAGATAGTAACAACAAATTTTCAAAGTAAAAGCAAGAAACAACGTGAAGGCAAATAAGATTTACTACTAATAACAACACTATATAATTTAAATTATAATGATTAATAAGCTATCTGAGTCTAACTCGAATTGTTTAGACGACCAAGTGAGTCCTTGCGCACGTTCATCTCTTCTTGTTTAGACCAAGATGCAAGCTATCTTTGCTTTGCAAGATTTGGAGATTTGTATGTTTCGATGTGAATGGGAGCAATTATTCATTGCTTCACTTCTCTATGAAATATTTTATGCAAGATGAAAATTTGGTTGATAAAATACTCTCTCCTAGCTTTGAATAAGAACTATTTAATGTGTGGGCATATGTGAGCAGTAAGTCGAGTCGCTGAAATCCGTTCTAGTTACAAACAAATCTTGACTAAATTTCATATTTTTTGGGCAATTTGCAGTTCATTGAAGTAAAGTAGATTACATTCAGAATTACAGAAGTAAAAAACTCACATTTTGTAAAATATACTAGCATACTTCCACTTCACTCAATCTTCGCGGATGAATAGATCATCCGGACGAACCATAAGCAGGCGTAGAAGCCGACTGAGCCTGTTACGGACTCAATTCCCACATCGGTTGTGAGAACAACTAGTGTGGGGTATATAGACTAAATGGGCTCTCTCTCCTAACAGGCTAGTCTTTTGGGATGAGTTCTCCTGTTTGGTCTGTATCAATTGGTGCTTTCATTGAGAGCCCAAACGGTTCGGAGTGGTGGCCGGGCAAAGAACTCGCCGTGACCAACGAGTACGTTTGGGACCGACTCGGAGTGGTGACCCACGGAGTGGTGGCCGGGCAAAGAATCCGCCGTGACCAACGTGGCCGTGACCAACGAGAACTCGGAGTGGTGGCCCACGGAGTGGTGGCCTGGCAAAGAACCAGCCGTGACCAACGTGGCCGTGACCAACGAGGACGTTGGCCCTTAAAGGAGGGTCGAATGTTACCGACTCAATTCCCACATCGATTGTGAGAACAACTGGTGTGGGGTATATAGACTAAATGGGCTCTCTCTCCTAACAGGCTAGTCTTTTGGGATGAGTTCTCCTGTTTGGTCTGTATCAGAGCCTGTCACCACGAAGAAAGCACACAACACGATAAATATATACCCTGCATACCAAATCCCACAAACCCGCATTATGATCTCCCATTTGGCGAACATGTAGAAAACTGAGTAGACAAAAAGGTATAATGCAGGGGAGCCACCATTCAAGAAGGCTCTCCACCACCACTTGTAGTCTACACTGCACAACTGCAGATAACAGAAGACCACTGCTATCTCCGCGCACAATATCATCAAGACAACAAAGATTTCTAAGAGGAATCCGAATATAAAACACAACTGGTTCATCCATAGGTAGGTCAGAATGAACCGAACCTCAATGAGAACCGATACAAATGGAAGAATGCCTGCCATCAGTATAGAAAAGATGGGTCTGAGGTACCATGGCTGTTTAGGAATCTTTCTTGGGATTTTACAGGTTTCTACCGGAGCTTCAATGGCAGTATTTCTGTTACCAAAATATCCACCAAGAAACACTAATGGACCTGAAACTCCAAACCACAGAATCGAAAGTGCAAGCACTGTTCCAAAGGTTATGTCCGAAGATAACATTACACCACAAATGAGAGTTCTCACTGCAAAGAACACTGGGAGAACAATGCCGGGGAGGAGGAGGGCTGTTTTCAAGGCACTCCTCTTCCAGTCTGTGGTCTTGAACATTCTGCGGAGACGGGAAGAGGAATAGCCACCAAAGAAGCTCATGAGAAGCCATAACAAAACCATGGCAGTCATGAGCAGCCCACGGTTGAAATGGTAGAGGAAGCCTAGCAGAGCAAAGATCATTGTTGCAAGTGTCATCCCAAGCATCTGAAGTTCGGATCCTGCACAGATACACCACTTCCAAATTCTAAGGCTGTCTGAAAACATCTCCATGGACCAGCTTCCACCCTGTTTCTTCACGAGCTTCGTCTTTGCTTTCCAGTTGATCATAGCTTGCAATGCCCTTAAGCAGAGTCCGTATCATGATCGTTGCCACTGTGCAACAGAGGAACAGCATGATCAACAAGGAGTTTGCAATTGAGAACCAGTGGATTTGTCCATCATAGATTGCAAGAGGTAGGCATCCCACCTTGATGCCCACTCGATCTCACTCTACTGCACCAGAGATTTGTTGTAGGACCATATGGAAGAAATGAAACTATCCAAAAAACGCGAGAAAAGAAAGGGAGATACCTTGTAGACAACATCATATGAAAATATGATATCTGCGCCTGCATAAACTTCCTGTAGAGAAACACCCCCCTTATCAAACATGTATCTGGTGCTGTTGTTGCATGTCGACACGTTCTATCTATTAGTATAATCCCACTGGACCTCGTGCTTAATGCTGAAGGAAAAAAGCAATGCATCAAATCCTGAAGGAATGAAATAATAACACTCTTTGAACAAATCCTACAACACAATTAAAGAGGTAACCTGTTAGGAGTAACTTCAAACCCCACAATTCTAGTAGAATTCGCTTCTTCATCTCTATGATACATCACTTTGAAACTTAGGTGATTAGTGATATAATATGAATACACTTCATTAGTCTGCAAAAGAAGGTAAACTCATACACACATTTGGCAGTTGAATGATATCACGAATAAAGGAGTTTTCAAGAAAAGCAACAAAGATACTAACCCCTGCATATAATGCCTTGAATCCAACTTCAAAACCATGCTGGTAGACAGTTGATCGACTTCCATCTAGATTTTTCCTACGTACAACTACAGGAAGGTCGTCTAGAATCCTGCATAAACATTTGTTCGCAGTGGTTTTAATTCACATCAAATATTTATAGCACATAACAAAAAAGGCAACATAGATTGGTTCCTACATATATGCTCTGTAATCGTCATCGAATTTTTACTTAAAACCTTCGCATCTTGAGCACTAAGGACAATTCTGCAAGTCACTGTGTAGGGTTGCTCCTCTCTCATACGAAACTAATAACATCCCAAGCTCCATTCAGAAAATATTGACAATAATGCAATAAAAGATAAAATAAAGAAGGGAAGTAGTGACAGATTGTAACTGTATAAATAGAAGTACGGTCACCACGAAGAACTTGTCCATAGTTTTGAGCAGCGTCTCTGATTGTCGGCGGCTTGCAGTTTTTCAAGTAGTAGTAGTCATATGGAAACGGTATCTTTGCAGATAACAGCTTGTTCACTTTCACTTGAAGTTCATCACCCTGTTAAGAATGCACAAACTTTACAAACACAAAAGTTGCATAAAGCTAAATAAGTGAATTCATTAAGCAAAAACCACTAGAAGAAAAAGTTGGTGACAAATCAGCCATTTTTTATTAGCTGATCACACATGTATGAGATCATTGTATCTTCCAAATCTCATTGCCCTTTCTATTCTAGTCCTTATTAGATATGGGCCACTCACCCCTTAAAAGTCCTTATTAGATATGGGTCACTCACCCCTAAAAAGGCCTTATAAGGGGAGGGTTATCCATACTTTTATAGGTGAGCTAGGATCGTTACTAAGCCGATGTGGAACAAGATATTAGAATTTTAACATTATTAGATTTGAAAAATAAAATGTAATTAGGTTTTAGTTTAGCCTTTATTTCCAGCGTATATATAAGGTATTCTATTGTAAATTGTAGTCAACCCTTCCAAAATGTAGTCAATAAAGATATTTTCTCCTTCTCTCTTCTTTCTTCCGTGATTGACGGTTTATGCATTTTCTCTATCCTCCTTTAATGGAGGTTTCTCTATTCCTATTCAATTCTCAATATTTTATCGCCCTCTATACAGTATATAATTAAAGTACCAATTAATTGTTCTTTATTAGGAGTAATTTGTAACCTCCACATTTATGATTCCTTTTCAATAAATTTATCTATAAATATGTACCATTTGCAAGATTTTATTTCACTTCTTCATTGTCTCCTCTCTCCGTCACAAATTTTAGGAAAAAATAAAAATTTGATTACATCAGGGAATTCACATTCCTTAACGATCTACAGCTTAATAATACTTCATCAGTTATTCGAGTGCGGTGCTTGCATGTTTATGAATTCACTAAACATGGACAAACCAATGTAATCTCCTTGAAATATGTGTTCCATGATCAGATGCTATACGTTCATTGCTTAGCTTATTACTACTTTTTTAGAAATTTATCTAAAACTAAAATCATCCACTATTTATTTTTCCATGTAGGGAA
Source organism: Salvia hispanica (assembly GCF_023119035.1). NCBI lineage: Eukaryota > Viridiplantae > Streptophyta > Magnoliopsida > Lamiales > Lamiaceae > Salvia > Salvia hispanica. Next base: position 1,361,527 of record NC_062966.1, on the reverse strand, counting down.
CAAGGATCCAAGGCACAGTTCCAAGAAATTTTTAGAATACTTTCATCTTTCTGTCTATAAATATGTATATTTGCTAGCTTATAATTTATTCTTCATTCTATTGTCCCATTGCATCACGAATTCTCTGCAAAAAGAAGAATATTTATCAGTATGATTATTACTCTCTATCTATAGTAGTATGTGAGATTATTTTGTTTCAGTGATGTTAGTTCATATTTATGTTTTTTCTTAATGTTAGTTTGTTTTAGTTTTGTTTGTTTTGTTTTAATTTTTCCGTCCATGATATAATAATCTTTATTTTTCAAATATAGAAATCATATAAGCTTCTAACTATCTATAATATTTTGAATATACAACTTTACACATGCGAAAACAAATGTGATAGTTTATGATATTCGTCTTTTTTTCTTCCTTTCGTCATTTTGTTGCTTTAGTATTTTCTTTGCATGAAAACTATGGAGTGACGAAGTTATATGCATGAATAATTTATTTGGGAATTAAGGGGCAAAATAAGACTGAGAAGAGTAAACGGGATATTGGAGTGTTTGTTTTATTATTATTTTTTCTTTATTTTGCTATCTTATTATTGTACAATTAAGGTTGTTCACATATAAGTTTTTTATGTCTTACGAACTATTATTTTATTGTTCTAATGTTTATATGTGTGGTGTTTTTTTATTTGTTTTGTACATCGTTTTATCTTTTTATGATGATATTATTGTCTTTTTAGTTGTATATTTAATATTTTATATTAATTTAATATTGATAGTATTTTAGCATTGAAGTATGTATTTGTAACGATGATATTTTTCTTCGCTGTAGAGACCTAAAAGTGTCGTACTTAACAAATATACTATTTTCATATTGGTTTAATTTAATTTTATATCTATAATTATTTAACATATTGTCACTATATAGTACTATATTTTTTTATTTTATTAATTTTATTTACAAGGTTTAATTAATAGAACAAAACATTATGTGTCGCGCATAGCGCGTGGGCTAACACTAATACAATATAAAATACCAGCTCATAATTAAGAATACTTGTTGTTGTGAATTATGAAAATACTCAGTTTCACATTTAAGAATATTCGAGTTGTGCTTATAGCTGAGTATACAATTGGTGCTTGCACTCGTTACCCTAATGAGCACTATATCATTTTAGAGCACAATTGCACTCTTAAAAAATGGCACCAAAGGTGATGATCGCTACACTTATTTATTCAGGGGAAGTTGACTAATAAAAACTAATGCTTTCAAATTTGCAGTTGATAGTGGAAAATCAAATACAAAGGAGGTAAATACAATTAAGAAAAACTATTAAATTATCTTTCATTTGAACATCAAATTTTGGTAAGCGCAATTTTAATTCATCCGGCAGTTTCTATTTTCAAATATAAAAATTGATTATGAATTACTACATCCGTCCCCCAAATTTTGACACAGTTTACCATTTCGATCCATCCCTAAAACTTTGACACACTTTACTTTTACCATTTTTGATAGTGGACCCCATATTCCACTAACTCATTTCTACTCACATTTTATTATAAAACTAATTGTTACTTTAAAGTAGGACCCACATCCCACCAACTTTTTTAAATCACTTTCCATTACATATTTTAAAACCTGTGTCAGGTCAAAGTGTGTCAAAATTTGAGGAATCGAGGTAGTAATTGTCACGATTAAATTGTAAACGGTTATATTACGAGTCAAATATAATTCATAACCTGATCAATGAGTTGACAATGGTAAATTAATAGCATTCATAAACTAATCAACGCTGGAAATTCATTCAAAACCACTATATACGTTTTTTTTTCAATAATGCTCATGATTGTACATTTATTATAATAATAATAATAATAATTGCATAGGTCATAAGAAACACAAGTTTTTTATATTTGTTAACTCCCAAAATAGGAGGACTTCTCAATACTCTATGTCTATAAATTTGTAGCCATGCATAAGATTACAATTCATTTCTTCATTGTCTTCTCTTATTGCATTATAACTTTTCAGCAAAGTTAGAATTTATTGAAACTATAGAATTCTACTTCCTAAACTGTCTATAGCCTAGCAATACTTGTTCAGTCATTCGGGTCTGATGCGTGCGTATTTTTGAATTCATGAAACATGGAGACAAATCTAATGTAATCTCCCTGGAATGTGTTTTCCACGACCGTGTGGTATGAGTATCGTTTCTTATCTTATTAGTATTTTTTAGATATTTATCTAGAACCATTCTTTGTTTATTTTTTCCATACAAGGCACTAGGATTCAAGGCACATTTCCCCCCATTTACAAATAAGTTTCGTGACCACGTTAAGGAATGTTCAATTGTTACTATTTGCCATTTTTTTGTAGAAGAAGTAGAGTACATACTCCTTTTTCAGATTATAAGTTCTAAATTATTATGTGCTCCAAAACACAAATATCTGAAGTCATCGACCCCAAATTTCCAAGATTTATTGTTTAACACAATTGATCTAATCAAGCAAATAAAAAAAATAGGTTAAGAGCCACAATACCTTTTTAGTACTACTGCTTTGCATTTACATTATTATTATTTGTGTATTAATATTGACTCGGATTGTATCTTTGTTGATATAATTGTTATGATTATTTTGACCCCGACAAGGTCATTACACAATATAATTCTCGATCGTGAAGGATTGAATATTTTAGTTTGTAATATAGATAGTGATGGTACCTGTGATTTTTCTATTAATGTTGTTTAAAAAGAAGTTTTACAAAATGTATAATGGAATATTAAATTGTAATTGTGTTAACTTTTGTTAATGTTTGATTTTGTTTATGTTTGTGTGTAGTTTACTAATTTTTTTATATTATCACGTTAATTGTTTATATTTTGATTATGTGTTTGTTTACCATATAAATGTAAATGTGTTTCAATTAAATTTGTTCACAACTTATAAAAAATTACCACAAGAGAAATAAAATGAGTCGTGTAACGCAGAGTGTGACACTATAAAATACCAGCTCATAATTAAGAATACTTGTTGTTGTGAATTATGAAAATACTCAGTTTCACATTTAAGAATATTCGAGTTGTGCTTATAGCTGAGTATCATTCTGTTAGCACAATTGGTGCTTGTACTCGGTACCCTAATGAGCACTATATCATTTTAGAGCACAATTGCACTCTTAAAAAATGGCACCAAAGGTGATGATCGCTACACTTATTTATTGAGGGGAAATTGACTAATAAAACCTAATGCTTTCAAATTTGCAGTTGATAGTGGAAAATCAAAATACAAACATAAGGAAATCAAATACAAACATAAGGCATGGAAGGATTCCTTCAATCCCTCTTCCACATTTCAATTTATTATCTTTGTCATAGGAGTATATGTTGGGACGCCATTTACACTTTACTAACCTAGCGTACAAAATATGAAATAATGATGAAATTTTTATGTAAATATAAGATAATGATATACTTATTGTACGAATATAAAATAATAATCAAACTTATTGTACTCTAGCTAGGTAAAGAAAGGAAAATATATTAGATGAAATGTGTATAAATTCTTTTATATGATTTGTGTAAACTTCAAACTTTTTATATTAATATAAATATTAAGATAAAATATTTTATGCTTCTTCTGTTCCATAAAAAGTATTTGCAGGGACAACATGAGTTTTAATGCATAATTGGTGAATTTTGCGAGAGATATACACAAAAAGTTGTTAGAATATGTCGATGGAGAATGAAAGTCCACCATACTAAAAATAAAATAAACTTTTTTTTATTAAATTACGTATCTATTTTTATGGAACCTGGGAAATACTATGCAATTTATGTAATTACCCTAATAAAGTACCATTACTTTTGGAGAATTGCAAAACAGCTAGACAGAGTGAAGTCAATTTCATATACTACTATTGTATAGTAATTTGTTAATCTCTCTTTCCTGCATGTTTGATTCGATTCAAGTAACGTCAAGTCCACTTCTTGCCTGATTTATCCCTCTCTAGCTTCTTCCTTTCTGCTTCCTTTATGAACGATCATATCTATACATATTGGGAGTCTCTCTTTCTATATTAACAAATCTATTCAATCTAATTTCTAGCGGTTAAACATCTCTGAGGTAACAATTCTATGCAACAAGAATAATGTTTCTTTCGGACATGAATTTAAGTGGTATTTTTATATCAAACACGAGTTTAAGAAAAATATTGTGTAATGAGTGATATATAAAAATCTAATTTTAAATGCAGAGAAAATAAAGTCGAAATATAGGTTTTGTTTAAAAACTACTCCTTCGTCCACGAAAAATAGACGTATTTTATCATTTTGGGGTGTCCACGAAAAATGGTGTCATTTTAAAAATGAAATTTTCTTTTACACTTTATCTAAATTTTCTTCTTCTCTCTTATTCATCTTCTACTCTATCTATTTTCTCTCTTACTTAACTATTTTATACTCGTGTTATCAAACTATTTTTTTGGTCGAGTAAATCATTTGCAAGTACAATGTGACTTTCTCGGTTGGTTCTTCAAACATGCCTGATCAATTAACATCTTGTGAATAAACCACCTATCGCTCCTTCCTTTTTGTACGATCATATTTACATCTTGTGATTATCTCTTTGTCGATCTACAAATCTATTGTATCTCAAGGTAACCCATTCACATCTCTCATGAAACAATTTTCATACTCATGTGAATCAATCTTTCACTCATATTTACATGTTTTGATTCTCTCTTTGTAGATCTACAAATCTATTCAACCTCCTCAGGTGACAATTCTCATACTCCTACTAATTTACATATCTGCTTTTATTTGTGTGAGTATTTTACAAGATCTTGCAAATATTACCATGTCCACAAGCTTTCGGGAAATGGAAGGTTTAATTTCTTGTATTTATAAAATGAAGGAAAATTTGAATAATAATATGTACTAGAGTCAACTCTAACATCTTGCTTATAGATTGCTAGCGCTTAGTATTATGTTCACATATTCAACATATATTGTATTTCTACTTTATTCATTAATTGCAATTTCATTTTCGGACTGAATAGATGATCGCATGAAAAGTGAGATTTTAGCTATTTTTCACATCAAATAATTGTTGTTTTTTGTTTATGTTTTTACTCTGGAAAGGGCAAAGTGGTGAAAATGGCAAGCTGGTTTTTCGAGCCGATTATGTCAAAGGTGGGGGAAATAATATCGGGTGATGCATACAACACTGTGAAAAATATAATCAACTTTGAGCCCAATCGAAAAGATCTGCAGAAAAATTTGAATGCATTGTGTGCTAAGGCATCTGATGTTGAGGAAAAAATCAGGAACTCAGAGCGTTCAGGTCGAAAGAAAAGGAAACGTGAAGTTGAGGAGTGGTTGGAAGAAGTGAGGTCCATTGAAAATCAAGTTGTTGAGTTAAGGACTCGAGTGGAATTGGAAGGATTTACTATCAGATTAACGGATGGAGAGTTACCAGCTAAACTAAATGTTGAGGTTGACAAGCTTGTTGAGCAAAGTCGGGATTTTGGTGAACTTGTCCTTGATGTTTGTGGAAGTAGGGGAGATAAGTTGTTGACAAATGAGATGGTTGGTGAAGCTTTTAATAAAAATTTGGAAAAGATTTTGAAACATTTGGAGAGTGAGCAAGTGTGGAGAATTGGTGTTTATGGCATGGGTGGTGTGGGCAAAACGACACTGGCAAAGCACATTAACAATCGACTCCTCCAACAATCTCAGGGACGTGTGATTTGGGTTACAGTCTCTCAAGAATTTAGTGTTACGACTTTACAAGATAAAATTGCTCGTTTTATAAGTTTGGACTTTGGGGGTGAGGATAATGAAGAGTTGAGGGCGGGGAGACTCCATACAACTTTGTCTCAGATGAAGAATTCAGTGCTGATATTAGACGATGTCTGGGAAAATATCGATTTATTAAAGGTTGGATGTCCCATTTCTGTTGAGTGTTGTAGGCTGTTTATAACTACTCGCTCCTTAGAAGTGTGTCGTCAAATTTCTTGCCAAAAATTGATTCCAGTGCAAACTCTACATCGTCACGAGGCATGGAAATTGTTTAATGAAACGCTACGAAATGAGATAGAACTTGATTCTTCGGCAGAAGAGATTGCGAGATCTGTGGTGGAATTGTGTGGTGGTCTGCCCCTAGCAATTGTTACAGTGGCTGGAAGCATGAGGGGCGAGAGAGCCATTCACACATGGAGAAATGCTTATGAAGAACTAACAGAACGTGTTTCAGGGAAAGCTGGCTCAACTATATATAGGTTATGATGTTTATGACGTATTGAGGGGCGAGAGAGCCATTCACACATGAGGGGCGAGAACTAACAGAACTAACAGAACTAACAGAACTAACAAAGCATGAGGGGCGAGAGAGCCATTCACACATGGAGACGTATTGCAAAATGCTTATGATGTTTATGACGTATTGAGATATAGTTTTGATCGGTTGGAAAGGAACCGTCATGGTCAGACTAATGAACTCAGTACATTGCAACATTGTTTCCTCCATTGTGCGTTATATCCTGAAGATGAAGAAATAGAGAGAGAGGCTTTGGTTAGAGAGTTCATTTCAGGAGGGTTGGTGGATGAAAGAAAGACAAGGAGAATGCAAGTTGAGCAAGGACATTCCATATTGGATAAATTAGTGAATGTATGCTTATTGGAAAGTTGTGTTGTTCCCGGGAGGTTTGATCCTACGGAATGTGTGAAGATGCATGATCTTGTAAGAGGTATGGCATTGAAGATATGTGAGGGGAAATATATGGTAAGAGGATCTGGAAAATGGGCAAAGGATCTGGAGAAGGTGTCCTTAATGAAAGGTGGCATAATGAGAATTGAAGGAGGATTATCTCCCGATTGTCCTAAGCTCTCAACATTGATTTTACGGGATAATGCTTGTTTGGAATTTATTCCAGATTCATTCTTTTCTAAAATGCAAGGACTAAGCACTCTTGATTTGAGCCAGACTAGCATAAAAATGCTGCCAAACTCAATCTGTGCCATGAAGAGCCTCAAGGCATTGCTCCTTAAGTCGTGTCGGAGGATAAAAGATGTGCCGTACTTGGGAGAGATGAAAGAACTCAGGGAGTTAAACATCTCGCATACAGCTATCAAGGAAGTTCCTGGAGGAGTTGGAGAATTATTCAATCTCAAATTCCTTGCACTGAATGTGCGTAACCTAAAGATGCTTCCAAAAGGATTGTTTCTTAAACTTGGGAATCTACAGCACTTAGAATTACCACTCCGTATGCAAGTAGTAATTGAAGAAATTGAGAATCTGAATCTGTTAGAGGAGGTTAGTGGAAGATTCAAAAATGTTAATGAATTTAATTCTCTTATTACAAGTTGGGGAAGTCGGGTGCATGACACTTGCTACACAATAGTAGTGGGAACGTATCATAGAAGTTTCTATGCACGAAGAGGAGAATATTATAATCCACAGTTGCTGTTGTCCGCATGCAACCTTGTAGATGAGAGAGTATTAGCAGAGGGAATTGTGCATCTAACAATCAGTAAACCTGAAAGTCCGAGCATATACTCTGTGGAAGGATTGAAAGGGTTGATCGAAAAGCCGGAAATAGGAGCGTTATCTACATTTGTACAACCTAAGTTTTCCTCTCTGACAATGCTAAGAATTGAAAAGTGTAACAAAAGCAAGATGAGGATACCACTATCTGGAGTTCTGAACATTGAAGTTATTGATATCAGCAAGTGTGAAGAAATAGAAGAGATATTCGAAGATGAAGGAACAAGTTCTCTCACCCTCCCTAAATTAAAAATCTTGTGGTTAGATGAGCTGCCAAGACTGAGGAAGGTGGGGATACAACTATCTGGTGTTCCCAGCATTCAAGTTATCTCTGTGAGAAAGTGTGGAGAAATAAAAGAGATATTCGGAGATAAAGGAACAGGTTCCCTCACCCTATCTAAACTAAAATACATACAGTTAGATGAGCTGCCAAAACTGAGGAAGGTGGGGATACTACTATCAGGAGTTCCCAACCTCGAAGATATTTATGTGAGAACGTGTGGAGAAATAGAAGAGATATTCGGAGATGAAGGTTCAAGTTCCCCCACCCTCCCTGAATTAAAACAGTTGGATTTGCAACAGCTTCCAAAACTGAAGAGTCTATGCAAGGGAACAAATGCCATCATTTGCAACTCTATAAAAGATATCTTCATAAAAAAGTGCCCAAGATTGATGAGCAAACTTCCTGTGGTTGTGGATTCGGCAGTGCCTCGACGATGTCAGATAATGGTAGCGGCAGTTGGTGGCGGGTGAGGAACTCTTTGAGCTCTTTCGCGATGTTGGGTTTCGAAAGATCGATGATCCGTAGCCCAAGATATCTTTCTCCATCTGGGCCAGCTTCTTCGGCGAGGATTCGATCTCCCTGAGAATTAGGCTCACTTTCTTTGAGATCAGAGAGATATTCTTGGGGTAGTGGTGACGGTGGAGAGATGTGGGGTGGTATGTGAAAGCGTAGAGAGCGTATAGATTTGTGGTGATGACTGAGAAAAGGATGAGGAGATTGTTATAAACTCGACTACACCAATCGACGGCACCACAGTCAGGTAGGCAACAGCACCTTAGAGAGAGGAGGATCGAGAACCTGAAGTAGAGCTCGCTAACACGCCCCCTCAAACCGAGAGCCGATTGCGAGATTACAACAAGTTTCTCTCGTAGTCGGATGAAGGTTTTTCGGGCCAACGGTTTTGTTAAAATATCTGCAACCTGATCCACTGTCAGGACGTGCTGGAGTTCAATTTCTTTGGCCAAGACTTTATCACGAACAAAATGAATATCAATCTCAATGTGCTTTGTTCTAGCATGTAGAATTGGATTTGATGCCAGTGCCATAGCACTTTGATTATCCACCCAGACCATAGCTGATTCATCTTTCTTGATTTTAAGCTCTCCAAGAAGAGATTGCATCCATGTTACTTAAACAGCATGGGCTAAGCTTCGATACTCAGCTTCAGTACTTGATCGAGCAACAACTGATTATTTCTTCGCACACCACGCCACCAAGTTGCTGCTATGATACGTACAATACCCGCTTGTGGATCGTCTATCATCTAGATCAGCCGCCCAATCTGCATCTGAAGAAGCAACAATCTTTCCACTGGACTTCTGCATATGAATTCCATAGTCAATTGTTCCTGCCAAATATCTCAGAATCCGTTTCACCGCTCGCCAATGAGTGTCCAATGGAGCAAACATGTATTGGCTGACTTTATTTACAGCAAAACTTATATCCGGTCATGTAATAGCAGCATATTGCAGTGTCCCGACAGTGCTTCTATATATCCTCTGATCTAGGACAGGGTCTCCTATTGCCTTGCTGAGATCACAGTTAGACACCATAGGAGTGGGACATCCTTTGGCAGTTTCCATATTCACTTTCTTTAAAAGATCTTTGATGTAAGATGATTGGCATAGATGAAGACAACGATCAGTTTTAAGAACTTCAATGCCAAGAAACAGATTCACCTCCCCAAGCTCTTTTAAAGAAAGTGAGAGTTCAACTTAGTTATGACCTGGTTGATAGAGGTTTGGTTGTTTCCAGTGACAAGCATATCATCAACATAAATGAGAACATAAACAACATCCTTACCTTGAACCCTGAAGAATAGAGAAGGGTCTGATTTGGATTGAGTAAAACCAAGGGTGACGAGTACAGAATGAACAGTAAAGAACCAAGCCCGAGAGGCTTGCTTGAGCCCATATATGGCCTTATTCAACTTGCAAACAAGGTGAGGAACCCCTTGTTCAAAACCAATAGGTTGACGCATGTATATATCCTCCTCAAGGTTACCATTGAGAAAAGCATTATTTACATCCAAGGGAGTAACATCCCATCCACAAGAAACTGCAATGCTTAGTATCATTCTTATGGTAGCTGGCTTGATAACAGGACTAAAGGTTTCGTTGAAATCAAAACCAGGAAGCTGAGAAAATCCTTGAGCTACGAGTCTAGCTTTGTGCATAGCAATGGAGCCATCAATATGTTTCTTTAGCTTAAAAACCCATGTACATCCAATGAGGTTTTTGCCCGGTGGAAGAGGGGTCAAAGTCCAAGTGTGATTTTTTAGTAAAGCAAGTAACTCACGGAGCATGTCGGTTAGCCTTTGTCCTAGCGGCAATGAGCTTAGACATCAATGTATGAGGTGCCGAGTTCGAGCCCTTTTGACAACAGTTGTACTTTCCTCCTTTCTTAGGAGTTTATTTGTAATTTCCTCCTTCATTTAGGAGTTTATTTTATTTTATTTTTTTTAAAAGGAACTCACGGAGCATTTCCTTCCAAATGGGAATCAATAAGGCTTCCAAGGCTGACTTAGGAGTGAGAAATGGGAAGAGAAAAACAGTGAGCAAATTTGGCTTAAAAATACCGGCCTTTGCTCTTGTTGTCATATGATGAGTAGACTGAACATGTGGTGGACTAGATATATGGGCAGAAGAAGAAGACACATGGGGTACAGAGGAGTCAATAGAGGAAATATGTGGTCTAGTATCTGAAGATGAAGAGTGAATGGGAGTACCAGATTCAGGATCATGTGAAGTGGTGTTAGGAGAAGTATTATGTCCGACGGGAGAAGTGTCATGAGGATGTTGAATGATAGGAGAAGTGTCGGGAGGATTCTGAATGATAGGAGATGGAGAAGAATCAGTGATAGGTGGAGGTGGAGAGATAAAAGATGTGGGAGGTGGAAGGAAAACTGATGAAGGTTGTGGTGGAGCAGCTGGTTTAAAAGGAAAAATGGATTCATCAAACATTATATCTCGAGTGATGATGATTTTCCCTTGAGGAAGAAGAGCTTTGTACCCCTTATGAGAGGGGCTGTAGCCAAGAAAAGTAGCCAGGGCAGATCTGTATTGAAGCTTATTGCTATTGTAAGGACGGGTAAAGGGATAGCAAAGACAGCCAAAAACATGAAGAGTGGAATAATCTGGCTTGGAGTTATGCAATTTCTCAAAAGGGGAAATGTTGTTTATGATTTTTGAAGGAATAAGATTTATGAGATACACTGCAGTTAAAAACGCATCATCCCAAAAAAAATTTGGCAAAGCAGATTCAGCTAAGAGAGATAACCCAACTTCAACAATAGGTCTATGTTTCCGTACAGCTAGACCGTTCTGTTGAGGGGTGTATGGACAAGAAACCCTGTGGATAATCCCTGACTCCTTGAGAAAAGATGTTAGAGCTTGATACTCACCTCCCCAATCTGTTTGGAGAATCTTAATTTTTCTTGAGCAAAGATTTTTTGCCATGGCTTTGAATTGTTTAAAGGCTGAGAAAACATCACTTTTATTTTTGAGAAGATATACCCAAGTGAATCTAGTGTAATGATCAATGAATGAAACATAGTAAACAAAACCAATCCTAGATATCACAGGAGAAGGACCTCAAAGATCACTATGAATCAATTGAAGAGGAGCAGGATATTCAGATTGAGACAAAGAATAGGGCAGTCTGTGAGATTTTGAGAGACAACAAGATGGACAGAGAGAAACTAATTTCATTGATGTAAAAGAAACATTACAACTATTTATTGAACCCATTATGCGATTAATCAATTCCCTGTTAAATGATAATTGCATGCTGAACGCAAAAAAAATTTAGCTTAGAAAATAAAAAAATCCCAAAAAATGATTTCTACGGTTTTGAAATTACCGATTTTGGGTTTTTCCAAAGAATGGCCCATTGCTCGCCTTTTTTTCCACGTGATGATCCCCAATACTAAAACCACCCGGGGTCTTCTCTCCTTGGTTTCCCCAACCGTATCTCGATATCGGGGGGGCTGATCTTAAAAATTTTGGGCCCAATTTTTTAAAGAAAAAAATCCTTTTGGAAAAAGGGGTGGGGCCAAAAATTTCCACCAAAAATGTAAAA
>NC_062966.1:1322974-1349526 GCF_023119035.1 Salvia hispanica | reverse complement strand
TCCGATTAATTCAAAACAAGATTCTTTGGTGTGTTTCTTCCGTTTGCAGTATGAGCACACCAATTTCGATTTATCTTCATCATCATTTCGTCGATTCCAGCCTCCTCCACCGCGATTGCTGCCGCCCCGCGAACCACCGTGAGATCTGTGGCTGGGCATCGATCTCCCTCGGACAGCGAATCCGGCGCCGATACCATCTGTGGTGGCTCCGGTTCCTGGCTGTAGAACCTGAGACCGCGTCTCCTCTCGCCGGACCAGGTTGTAAGCTTGATCAACCGAGGGAAGTGGCTCCATTTTGACTATTTCTCTCTTGGTTGATTCATATTTGCTATCAATTGCAATTAAGAATTGAAACAACCTTTGTTCTTGGATGAATTGGTCGTGAATCACCATATCTTCAGGGTATTTCATGGGATTTTGTCGTTTTTGATCTATTGACAACCATAGATCTTGTAGAGTACTCCATGTTTCTTCTAGTGACTGACTTCCCTGTTTCACCATGCTTGCTTGAATTTCTAGGTCGTATATTTGGAGTTTGTCCCCTCCACTCCCATATGTCATTGCCAATGCATCATAGATGTGTTTAGCCGTTGGTTGCTTGGAAACCCGACCAACCAGTCGTGGTTCGATATTCTGTGTGAGCCATGTAAATACGCAATGATCTGCTTGTTGCCATTGTGGAAAGGTTGGATCGGTTCGTGGCGGGGGAGGCGGCACTCCAGTCACGTGAGAAACCATTCCCCTGCCGCTTATCGCCGCCTCCATTAGGACGACCCAGATGGAGTAATTCTCTCCATTCAATTTGTTTCCTCCGATATGGAGAGGTTGTGTATCGATCTTGTATGCTACGGGTTTTTCTGGTGGGTTATTTGTGTTTTCTTCTTTGGGTGTTGGTGGTGTCATCATGGCAAAACTCTTGCTCATGATTTCGGCAATCTGCCGAGCAATCCGACTGGGATGGGGTCATATTTTTTTCGGTTTCTGACATGGCTGCTGATTATTTTTCTGCAGATTTTGGCTAGGGTTGGGAAAGGTTTAAGGACAGTGATGAAGTTTTTCTGAGTCCTGCTCTGATACCATGTTAAATGGTTCACAAAACATATTGTAAAAAGAGAGAGAGATAGGATACGGTTTGTATGGAATTGGATGATCTTATTATTGAGTATTGCTCCCTTTAAATAGAGAATATAGTGTACATGGTATGTTCCTATAATCAATCACCCTATTCAATACAATATATTCGATCAATCTTTGATTGGAATAATTGATTCTCAATCAAATCTTTATTATTTCTAACAGATAAGAGATAAAGAGAAAACCATCATCGACTTGGGCCCACTCTGATACCATAACAAGTTTGTAATTTCAGCATAATCATGCTAAACAAAGAGAGAACTTGATTTGTTTATTGAGTCAATCGAATTACAAATACAAGTGTGTAAATCACCTTATATATTGGGTGAAAGCTAAAAGATCAAACTCTAATAAAACAAACTAACTAATGCCAGCTAGGATGACAACTCAGTGACAGCTCAATGCCAGCTGTATGAGCTGAGCTCAAGTCTTCACTTCAATCATCATCTCGAAGCTTCCATAGATTATCAGCTTCTCGGAGTTGAACTTGATCTTGATCACATATCTAAGACCATCTGATCTTCTGCATGGTGCTGGTTCAGATTTGGCGGATGATCGACCTAATTTATCGACCAGAAGAGGAGGTGATAGCTGAGCTGGATAAGTTCAAATCTCATCTTTTGATGTGCTCCACTTCATCCACTTCCTGATTGATCTCGTGTGACCCAAGCTTCGGCTTTTTCCTTTTATTATAATGAACCTTGGACGCTTTAAATCGAGTTTTGCTCTAAAATTTGTGCGGAAAATGGATGGTTCTTTGTCGATTTGGCTTGTATTATATCCTGCTCGTGCGAGTGCAAAATTAGATGGTTCTTATTATTTGGCAGTATAGATTCTCAGCATGCTTTGGATGACTCCTTACATGCTGATAGTTTACTCTATTTTGTATTCCATCTCTTGTTATAAGATCATCGATGTGCACTTTGGGTATTGTAACGCCCCACTTTTTGAACCCTAATTTTCGAACACTAAAATTTTTGCATTTAATGCTTTAATTGTTGTGAAGTCCGTGAATTTATTTCCGAGTAGAATTGTTATTTGGTTTCTGGTGACCTAATTTGAGATAAAGTTTTGAATGTGTGTTGACCGAGTCAACTACGTTGATTTCGTGACGTGGCTGTTTGAATAATGAGTTAAGGCCAAAATTGGTCCTAAACATATGACAATTTTATCTTTTTGGTCCTAAACTTTATCTTTTGAATTTTTTGGTCCTTCACATATAGAAATTTGGCCATTTTGGTCCTCCGTCAATAGTTCCGTTAATTTTTTAACAGTCAATACGTTTTGCCCAATTTTGACCATATTAAAATCTTAATTATGATTTTTAAGTCACTAATTATTCCCTAATTATTATAACAAATATATTCATTAAAAAACATAAATTAAAAAAAAATGAAATACGTCTCTCTCTCTCAACATTTCACTCAATTCGACGGAGTCTTCCTCCAATTGGCAACCGACGGCAAATAGGCAGACGACGGCGAAACCTAGTCCTAGAGCTAACCTCCGATCAGGATCGGGATCCTGTTCCACCACCTGGTGGAGCGCTCGGTGGAGGAAATGCAGTACGGTGGATTGGGCGACGGCTTTTCCAATTACAGCTCCAGCGGCCCTAATTTGGGTCGGAGGGAGTTTGAGGGCCGGAGATCTTACGGATTTGAGGATGATGGGCGGAGGGGGCTTCCGCAGCAATCTAGGGTTTCGGAATTCGATCAGCCTTCGCGAGTTGATGAGGTGGATAATTGGGCGTCGATGAAGAAGCAAACGATCCTACCCGATCACGATTCGCGTGAATCCCGGGCTGGGGGTACGTACACCTCACTTGGGGGAAGCAGCGGCGGAGCATCACGCGCCGATGAAGTGGACAATTGGGCGTCTATGAAGAAGCCTGTTTCACAGCCGCAGCAAGCGAGAAATTCGAGCTTTGGCTCGAGCTTTTCGAGGCCCGAGACTGATCGTTGGACCCGTAATGAGAGATTTGGGTCTGGAGTCTCAAAGCCTGAATCCGACCGGTGGAGGGGTCAGAGTGAGCAAAATCCGAGCTTGAGTTTGGCCGAGAAAGGTTTGGATTGGAAGAAGCTGGACTTGGAGGTTGCAGAGAAGAAACACTCGGTTAGTGGTGGGAGTAGGCCCACAAGTTCTCACTCGACTGGTCTGGAGTCTCCGCAGGTGAGCGGGTCAGAGGCACTTCCTGCATTGGGTGGAGCTGGTGAAGCTATAGTGAGACAAGAAGCTGGATAAATTTGTTAAAATAATTAGGGAATAATTAGTGACTTAAAAATCATAATTAAGATTTTAATCTGGTCAAAATTGGACAAAACGTGTTGACTGTTAAAAAATTAACGGAACTATAGACGGAGGACCAAAATGATCAAATTTTCATATGTGAAGGACCAAAAAATCCAAAAGATAAAGTTTAGGACCAAAAAGGTAAAATGATCATATGTTTAGGACCAATTTTGGCCTTAACTCTTGAATAATTGATGCATGGCGAATTTATTTGTTTTGGAATAAGTGATAGCTTGTTGCGTGAGCTCGAAATTGTGTTGGAAAAATCACAACGTGAACTTAATTAAATCGTTTCCTTGAGGAATATTTATTGGACTCGATTCCGTGTTGGATCCGATAAATTAAATAAATAAAATAAATCCAATCTTGTGAAGTATACAAATTATGGGCTACACAATTTAAATAAAATACAGCCCAAATCCTACACCAAATAATTGTAAGAAAATAGAGGATCTCAGTGCAGATCTCTTCTCCCTCCAACGCGTTTTTCTCTCTTCTTTCCTTTGATCTGCGAATAAAATCACAAAGAAATAAAGTTAGTCAATCACAATTAAATTGTGAAATCAATTGCCCATTATACACCCCTCCTCACACTCCATAACCGATCCCCACTCTGCTGAATAACATCCAAGAATAACTCCTCAATCAACTATCCATTATACTCCTACATTATTCAGTATATTAATCCCCATACCCTAATCTCTCCGCCTCACTCTCACAAACACTCATTTCACTTTGAATCACAACTCACGGCAGAGAAAGCAGCAAAAAGAGTCCACCTTTCTCTCTCACCAATTTCAACTCTTTCCAATCAAACTCATGGAAATTTTGAACAGAGAGGAGGCAGAGTGTTTTGACAGTTTGTGTTCCAGCCACACACCATCCAATCCCTTGCTGGTCTCGAATCCCTCTTGACACAAGGTAATTACAGAATTTCACCATCTCCTTTTCCACAAAGTAAATTCACATTGACACCGAAAACTTTTTGACAGAAACCAAGAATCCAAATTCAGAGAGGAGAAATCAGTAGCCACTAAAAGCCAATCAGTATACAATCTGTTGTTGAAGGTATACTCCTTTTCCACCCAAAATCTGATTTCATACTGCATCCACTACCCTATACCACAATCTGCACTTAATCTCTCAACCGAATAAGGTCGAAGCAAAATCAATCAAAGAACAGCCCTATAAAGAATTGAAATCTAATTGAAGAACTCAACTTCGGCGCTGAGCGACGGCGGTGGGTGAGGGCGACGAAGCTCTAAATTGTTTTTTTCTGTTCTTTCTGCGTTGTGAAATTGGGAGAGAAGCCGATGGTTTTCTTTTGAAAAGGAGAGTACCTTTCTGTTTTGGTTTACTTTTCCAATTGGGAGTATATAAATTGTTTGTGTATCCTGGAAAGGGGTATATACGTGTACTGTTTTGGAGAAGAGAGTTTTTTTTAAAAAAAAATCTATTTGCTATACTCCTTAAAGTCTTGAGTATTTGATTTAAAAGTGGAATGGCAGTAGCTAGTGTGTACGTGTTTTGAATTGGGGAGTATATGCTTGCTATTAAAATCCTTTTCACTCTTTTGTTTGTAAAGAAATGGGAATTTTTTATTTGACTTTTGGGCTAGTCCTTTTAAATCTCAAGCAGTAGGCCGAATTATTTAATTCCTTGGGCTGAGAGTGTTGATCCCTTTTTGTTAGGCTGGTTAGTGGTATATCTTTGGGCTGTTTTTAATATAATGTGTTGGAGTGTGATCGGCCGGAAATAAATCGAAATACCTATAAGAACTTGTAAATCTTAATTGAGAAAATAATTGGAGACATATGATGCGTGTATTTTATTTATTGTTTGATTCATGTTGATTTATGAGTGATTTTAAATTCTCAAGGTGATTCCTCGCAAGTGAATCGTGATCACAAGAGAAAGAATAAAATCTCAGATTAAGCAGTCGAGGTGGATTCTCTTTTAAATAAGGACATCATCCTAAATATTTTATCAATGGAAATGAAACTATATTTATCATGCGTGCTTTGTGTTTAACGTGCCTATCTGAAATGGCTTTTGACATTATTATATAAATCGAATTCGGATCCTTGTAGAGCCGCAAACTCTACTTGGATTAGGGTACACCTATGGTAGACCGTGTGTCATCTTATGGGTTGGCCGGTCTAGTGACATGGATTGTGGCCACAGTCCATGTCATGTATGTGCAGATATAGTTAACGTCTATGGAAAAATGACTGATTAGTCGACTTTTACAATGGGAATGGTTTTTTTTGTGCCTTGGGCCTTTCTAAAGCTAAAACCCGATGGGTACTTATTAATGGCATGATAAATATTCTTTTGATAACTTGTTTTCGGCATAAGCCCGCTCTGTATTTTATAGTACTCAGCCCTGCATGTGTTTTCCTTATGTGCAGGTTGAGTGCGACGAGCAATTGGTGGTGTTGAGCAAATAAAAATTTTAAGTTTTGTTTGGTTGTCCTTGAACTTTGGTGTCGTGTCTTCATACATGACCCACTCTTTCTCTTGAACGCTTCCGCTAAGATATTGTTTTTACTTGTTATTTATTTGGCTTGAACCTTATTTATTCTGAATCATGAAAACTTGATATTCTTTTTGGATAATGTCAAACCCTTGATCGTTTTGAATATTAATTGTTGGTCAAACTTAGAGGTGTCAAGTGGGCCGGGCTGGGCCGGGCTAGATTTACAATTTTTAAAAAAATCCATGAAAAACAAATGTTGTATTCATAATTTCATTTCCAAAAACAAATAATGTCTTCATAATTTCATACCCAAAAAATAAATAATGTCTTCATAATTTCATATCCAAAAACACAAAATCATGGAAATTTTGATTGAAAATGGAATAGTGGGACGATTGTGGAAGGAGAGAACGAAATATGAAACGGCAAAATGATTAATTGGAACTAAGAATGATCTTATTAATATACATATGTATATATACTATTCATATATTACATATATAGAACATTTAACTTGATTATCACTATAATCATGGAATCATAATAAGAGAATTGACACGCATATATATATGCATCTCTATATTAATACAAATATTTTAACTATCACTATAATCATGGAATAATGAATCTCTCTATTAATGCAAATATTTTTAGTTCTATAATCTACTATTTTGTAAAAGATAAATTAGTTAACAATCCATCACTACGGAGATGTTGATTAATTCTAGGAGTATGAATTGATCCACTATTTTTATTGAGAAAAAATTAGTTAACAACCAATCACTAAAATTATGAAAATATTCTTTTATAAAGAAAAATTAATTAACAACTAGGCAATCACTAAATTTATGGAAATATTATTTTATAAAGAAACATTGATTAACACCTAATGACACGCTCACGATTTCTAGGAATTCTCCTTTATTATAGCTATCACATTAGTCAATTAGTTCAAAATCCCCTTTTATTATAGCTATCACATCACATTATAGTTATATACTCATATCGAGAATAATGAGAAGAGAATATTATATACAACATTAATATAGGAATTAATTTCAAATATTCTACATAGATATATGTACAACATTTATGGGTGAGGATGAATTAATTATTTTGGTATATGCAACAATTTGAAATATTTAAATTAATATGAAAAAACTATGCATAGATTATTCATAAAATACACTACATTACTAATTTTATAAGAGTTATGTACAGGGCCGGTCCTGGGCCGGGCCTGGGTTTGTAAAATAGCCCAATTGGAGCCCGTTTGAAGTGCTAAGCCCAGCCTAGGCCCGCTCTATTTAAGTAACGGGCCGGGCCTGGGCCGGCTCACACGGTCTGGGCCGGACTGGGTTGGGTCGGCCCGGTCCACTTGACATCTCTAGTCAATCAGCCCGACCTATTTGACATCTCTAGTCAAACTCTTTATTGAAACCCTAGTTTTCTTCGTCTATTTTAAGTTCTTTTAATCACGATCGCCCGTATTTATTAACCCTAAAAGGACGGTCCTGACAGGTATGGATTACAATTTGATATCACTAGTTTACTGTATTTTGTGTACCATCTTTTAAAGTTATTGATGAATCTACTAGATTCTTATTTCATTGTGTAATTTTTAAGAAAAATAGTTTATGAGGAAACCCAGATCGTAGATCTAATCTTATTTTAACATAGCTTTGTTAAAAACTCGATTCGAATAGGCATATATGTTATGCATTCTGATTGAAAACTAGGCATATATATCTCGAATTTTCTTCAGACAAACAAAAGGTCATTATGAAAGTCTGGAATATACTTCATCTGTCTCACTTTAGGAATCCCGGTCACTTTTGCGAACTTATTTTATAAAAATGATAATAAATAGTGAAAGTGGAGAAATAGTAAAGTAAGAGAGAGAATAGTATTGAGAAGACTAGTAATAACAAAACTTAAAAGCGCTTTAATGAAAAATCTGGATAACTTCAGTCTTCAAGGCCGCAAATCAAACAAGGGAGAAAATCCAATTATCTAAAATGCTCTACTTGAATAAGTTATTTTCACATTGAAAATAACTTTAAGGGCCCTTTGATTAATAATTTATTTTAATTTCCAAAGGTTAGACTTATTTCGATATTTATTACTCGAATAAAGGTCAATTTTGATTCTAAACATGTGACCAAAATATGAATTTGACGAAAACATTCACTTTTTGAAAAATATAAGTAAAAATATATTAACAATTGTGTGGATTTTGCCCGTCTCAAGGAGCAAGGTGTAGCCTTGGAGACTGACGGAAAATGCCATAGATGCGGGTACTGAGCAGGAAATGGCCACCAAGTGCGCACGACACCGCATGGTTGAGACCCACCCGAGATGCCCAATGACGGGACGAGTGAACAGACACGAGAGAGTGCGGAGATGTCTTCTTCTCAATCACAAAAAAGATGATTATTGATTATATTTTTCACTTTTTTGTGCTAGTAGTTGGGAATGGTCAACGAAGATATATTTTTTATTTTGTTGATGCTAGAGCATCTACATTGAGGCGCCCTAAATCCCACCCTATTCATCGGGCGCGCCTTTAATGCGCCACTACAGCACCCCGCCCTATGCGATTTCCTTAGTCCGCGCCCTATGCATCGTTCGCGGATGATGAACCATTTTTTTCATCCTCCGGCCTATCTTTCGCCCCATTGCCCGGCAAGGAGGATAGGTCCGGACGATGCACACATTTTTATTTTTCTTTAAAACTTCTTTTTTATAATTTTCTTTTATACATATCACCAATTCTTTTACTTCATTTCACACCTTTCACTCCACTCTCTTCCCCATCTCAATTTCTCTATAAATTCAATAATGAATTCCGACGATTTACCATATTTGCAACCATAAAACATAAAAAATAAAAAATAAATACTGACAATACTTTGTGGTGTTTTTATATTTATTCTTGCTAATTGATATATTTGCAAACATAAAAAATAAAAAATAAAATAGGAGTTAAAATTATAAGGCAGGCTATAGGGTATCTCACTGCGGGTGGAAGAAAAGATAAATATGGTATTTATTTCCCTTTATCTTTCCATTTACCCTTTCTTTGGAGATGCTCTTCGGAGAGCATAAAAGTCAATTGGCGGGCCAGACAATTTTGTTTTATTACAAACCAAACGTAGGATATGGCCCTCTCGAATCAGCTAAATGGCAAACCAAACGGACCCTTATTGTGTATCATCAATTTCTGAAGTTGTGGAAATATGGATATGGGTTTGCTGACGCATAAGCAAAGGGAATGTATAGTGTTATTACAAAACATAATCTAGAAACATTTGCGCCAAAAACAATGCATTATTAAATAAAAAATCTATCAGATACGGAAAACAGAGAGAAGTTGGGATCGTCCGACTCCAAAGATTCCCACAGTTCTGGGGCTCACCTTTATCTTACATCGTCGAGGCACAGCCGAATCCACAACCACAGGAAGTTTGTTCATCAATCTTGGGCACTCTTTTATGCAGATAGCTTCAACGGAGTTGCAAATGATGGCTGCTGTTCCCTTGCATGGACTCTTCAGTTTTGGAAGCTCTTCCAACGGCAACTGTTTTAATTCGGGGAGGGTGAGGGAACTTGAACCTTCATCTCCGAATATCTCTTCTATTTCTCCACACTTTCTCACAGAAATAAATTTAAGGTTGGGAACTCCTGATAGGAGTATCCCCAGCTTCCTCAGCCTTGGCAGCTCATCTAACAATAAGGTTTTTAATTTAGGGAGGGTGAGGGAACTTAGTCCTTCATCTTCGAATATCTCTTCTATTTCATCACACTTTCTGATATGAATAACTTCAAGGTTGGGAGCTCCGGGTAGTGGTATCCTCATCTTGTTACACTTTTCAATACTTAGCTTAGTCAGAGAGGAAAACACAGGTTGTGCAAGTGCATCTGATGCTCCTATTTCCCCCTTTTTGACCAACCCCTTCATATCATCCAACCCAGCGAGTAGCCATTTGACATTTCTTCAAAATGTACTCTATACCTCTACAACATTCAATTTTCAATCCCTCCAATCCATCCACAAAGCATATGCTCAGATCCTCACATTTACTGATTGTTAGCTGCTTAATTCCCTCTGCTAATACTACCTCATCTTTAAGGTTGCATTCGGACAAGAATAACTCTTTACAATCACCTGATCCTAATATTTCAAATGTATCTTCATCATACGATCCCACTAATATTACGTAACAAGTGCCATGCACCTGACTTCCCCAACTTGTAATCAAAGAATTAAAATCATTCACACTTTTCACTCTTCCACTAAACTCCTCTAGCAGTTCCAGATTAGCAATTTCTTCAACTTCTACGACCATATGGAATGGTAAATCTAAGTACTGAAGATTCCCAAGTTTAAGAAACAATCCTTCTGGAAGCATCTCTAATTCAGGCGCATCCATTGCAAGGAATTTGAGATTGACTAATTGCTTAACTCCTTCAGGGACTTCCTTGATGGCTGTATGCGAGAGGTTCAACTCCCTGAGTTCTGTCATCTCTCCCAAGTATGGCACATTTTCTAGCTTATGACACCACTCAAGGAGCAATGACTTGAGGCTCTTCAAGGCACAGATTGAGTTTGGCAGCTCCGTTATGCAAGTGGTGCGCAAATTAAGAGTGCATAGTCCTTGCATTTTAGAAAAGAATGAATCTGGGATAAAATCCAACATATAATTACCCAATAAAAGCAATGTTGAGAGCTTAGGACAATCGGGAGACTTTCCTTCTTCAATTCTCATTATGCCACTGCTCATTAAGGACACCTTCTCCAGATCCTTTGCCCATTCTGCTTCTTTCGGAATTTCATTTAAAGACTCATCACCTGCTCTTACCATATATTTCCCCTCACATATCTTCAATGCCATACTTCTTACAAGATCATGCATCTTCACGCATTCCACATAATCAAGATCAACACAACTTTCCAATAGGCACACATTCACTAATTTATCCAATATGGAACGTCCTTGCTCAACTTGCGCTCTCCTTGTCTTTCTTTCATCCAACAATCCTCCTGAAATGAACTGTCTAACCAAATCCTCTCTCATTATTTCTTTATCTTCAGGATATAACGCGCAATACAAGAAACAATGTTGTAATGTATTGAACTCATTACTCTGACTATGATGATTCCTATTCAACCGATCAAAACTATATTTCAATACTTTATAAACCTCACCCTCTCCCATGCCATCATTCCCTGAAACACGTTCTTTTAGTTCTACATATGCATTTCTCCATGTATGAATGGCTCTTTTGCCCCTCATGCTTGCAGCCACTGTAACAATTGCTAGGGGCAGACCACCACACAATTCTGCCACAGATCTGGCAATCTCTTCTGCTGAAGAATCAAGTTCTATCACATTTCTTAGCATTTCATTGAATAATTCCCATGCCTCATGATGATATAGTTTTTTCACTTGAATCACTTTTTGGCAACAAATTTGACGACACACTTCTAAGGAGCGAGTGGTTATAATCAGCCTGCAACACTCGACAGAAACGGGACATCCAACCTTTAAAAGATCAATATTTTCCCACACATCATCTAATATCAGCACTGAATTCTTCATCTGAGACAAAGTTGTATGGAGTCTTGCCGCCCTTAATTCTTCATTATCCTCACCCCAAAAGTCCAAACCTATAAAGCGAGCAATTTTATCTTGTAAAATCATAACACTAAATTCTTGAGAGACTGTAACCCAAATCACACGTCCCTGAAAGTGTTGGAGGAGTCGATTGTGAATGTGTTTTGCCAGTGTCGTTTTTCCCATACCACCCATGCCACAAACACCAATGCTCGACACTTGCCCGCTCTCCAAAAGTGTCAAAATCGTTTCCAAATTTTCATTAAAAACTTCACCAACCATCCCATTTGTCAACAACTTATCTCCCCTACTTCCACAAACATCAAGGGCAAGTTCACCAAAATTCCGACTTTGCTCAACAAGCAAGTCAACCTCATTATTTAGTTTAGCTGGCAACTCTCCATCCATCAATCTCACAATAAATCCTTCGGATTCCACTTCAGTCCCCAACTCAACAACTTGATTTTCAATGGACCTCACTTCTTCCAACCACTCCTCAACTTCACGCTTCCTTTTCTTTCGACCAGAAAGCTCTGAGTTCTTGATTTCCTCCTCAACATCAGATGCCTTAGCACACAATGACTTCAATTTTTTCTGCAGAGCTTTTAGATTGAGCTCAAACTCCTTTATACTTTTGAGATTGTTGTGTGCATTATCCGCCGTTTGTTCCACCAACTTTGACAAAATTGACTCCCATACCTTTGTCAAAATTGGCTCCAAAATCTGGCTTAACATATTCACCACTTTGCTTTTCCCAGAGTAAACGTAAACCAAAACAAGAATTATTAGATGAGAAAAATAGCTACAGTTTCATTTTTCTAGCAAGCATCTATCAAGTCCGAAAATGAATTTGTAAGGAATGAACAAAGCAAGATGTTAGAGTTTTACGATAATTATTCAAAATGATGCTAAGCACTAGCAATCTACAAGCAAGATGTTAGAATTTACGATAAACATTCAAAATTTTCTTCATTTTACATGTAATACAAGAAATTAAAACTTTCATTTCCCGAAATATTAGCACGATCTTGTTAAAACGAACAAATAAAAGCAGAGATGTAAAATTAGTATGAGAATTGTTACCTGAGAGATGTGAAGGTTTGAGCTGAGATTGAAATATAGAATTGTAGATCTAGAAAGAGAGAATCACAAGATGTTTGAATATGATGCTGCACAAAGGAGGAACCGAAAGAGAGATCCAATATGAAGTTGACTTGGACTTAGTCATGCAGTTTTTGAATAATAATAATAAGAGTGGTATTTTTTTAAGAATAACATGTCCCTCGTGTGAACTCACTGCTCCAAATGGAATCTGAAAGGGGATCGTGAGCTCTTCGGCTGCCATTTCGACCTCGTAATGGCTATCGTGAACTCACTTCTCTTCTTTCAAATTAAACTACTCATTTCCAAAGTATTGTAGTAAAATTCACATGCATTTATAAGGTGATCGATCAAATAAATGTATAAGCACAAGAGAAGTCAAAATAACTACACGATCCAAGGCTTTGAAAACGGAAATCAATTAAACATAAGAATCATTATATCTCCCCCGTAGAACACTACGGAGAATTTAGCTACTCATGTTCATCACAAAAGTCAAATAAGCATTCAAAGAAATATTCAATAACATTGTATGAACAAAGCAAAACTAAAGGTAGAAACTCCTAGAATTGGATTAGGTGGATTAGAGGCCTCGTCTTCAATCTTGCGATGAATACTCATTCATCTCTTCTTCCTAAGTGAAAAACTAGTATTTTTGGGGTAAGAGACGTGTAGAATGTTGAATGAGGCGTCCCATGAATATATTCGTTATAGGGTTCGAATTTCCTTCTTTAGAACTGTCGGCCGAAACTGGCGGGTCGCCTGGTTCGTTGAGTGGTGAAGCTGGCGAGTCGCCAGCTGCTTACGGCATTTGTGGGCGATGGTCCTGGCGAGTCGCCAGGTTGCACTAGGTGAAGCTGGCGAATCGCCAGCTGTGTACTGCAACTTCGTAGACTAATCTCACCTAATATGACATTTACTATTTCACCTTTTTTGAAAAAATACCAAAATATGGTAGTAACATTTTGGTTTCCTATACATAATGTATTTATAATATATATGCATTTATGTACAAATTTTATATGATCATCAACACCGATTGAAGTACGTTTAGCGTTGTTTGTTTCATGAGGTAACTTCTTTTTAGGTTCACGAACTTTGTCAAAGTATCATTTTAGATTCATGAACTTTAAAAATATCATTTTAGGTCCGTCAACAACAAGTTAATATCATTTGAGGTATTTTGAACTTTTTATGGACGAAAATGCCCTTAAGGCCCTCAAACGACAATTTGGATAATTCTTTCGCCACTCATCTTGCGTCAAAGACCGAGAGTCCAACAATTTTTAACAGCAAATTTCTATATTTAAATTCAATTTGAATGGTAATTGATCTCCATTCTGAAATTCATATAATTAATACTTCGAATGACAATCCAAATTAATAGATATCTAATTTCAAAACAAATAAACTAATATAATTTACAAATCACCAATAGTAAGTTCTTAAAATGCAGGTTAGGTTGAAAAATTAAAATAAAGTATCAAGTTCCAATTCACTATCCCTAAATAATTGGTCATCTAATAATTGAAAAATTAACTCATATTTTTTATGACAAATTTTAGTTATATTTAAATTTAATTGGGATGGTAATTGAATTAAATAGTACTCCGTAAAAAAATTATTGGACTCTTGATCTTTGACACAAGATTAGTGGCGAAAGAATTGTTCAAATTGTCCTTTGAAGGCCTTAAGGGCATTTTTGTCTGGAAAAAGTTCAAAATACTTCAAATGATATTAACTTGTAGTAGACTGCACGGACCTAAAATGATACTTTGGCAAAGTTCGTGGACCTAAAAGATGTTCCCTCTTATTTTTTTTTATGGAGTACATTTACTTTGAACTAATATATTTGATAAGTCATATTCTAAGCCTTGGTTACTGGTGAGTATGTCATGATTTGCATGTATTATCCGCAAAATAGTTGCTTAAGTGTGCAGGATAAATGGGTCCAAGTTAGTGGGAGACGGTTCGGACGATGCAGGTGAAAAGAGTGCAAGAAGGGTGCAATACTGACCAAGGCGCATGCCAGAGAAAAGGCTCGAGATAGAGAAGAAGGATAGCTGGGATGATCAATAACAAGGGCAGAAAAGTCAATTCGCGAAGGGAGTCTACCCTAAAAGCAAGGGCAAGTCTCCCTATAAAAGAAGTCACTTGGAGAGAGAAAAGGAGTTCGGCCACTACACTTAGTTAGAATTCTCTCTCGGAAAGATCAGTTCCTTCAGCATAATCCATATCTTCTTGTTCCTCGCCACAACCATGATCACTTGAAGTCCAAGAGTCCACCGGAGAACCACCTTTCCAGCCAGTCTAATCCGTAGTAGTAGCAGTTTCATCGCCCGAAGTGGCAAAAACAATCTTTACTTGCTTTCTTTCATTGGATCAGTTGCAAACTTAACTCTTTTTCTCTTTTGAAGTATTTCGTCGAGATCCGAACGTTTCTAGTCATGAAATTTGTTTTACACATCTCTCTTTGGTTTGAAGTTGTTTCATTCTGCCTAGGAAAGTTAGATCTAGTTATCGCTTTTATGTTCTAAGTGGTTATGCTTGTTTTTGCTTAAGTAGGTTAAATCTGGAGTTGTAGATTGAAAATTTCAAGGTTCATGTTCCAGTTTAAGTTTCGTGCATGAGTTTCCTGTTTTGCGTTGTCATCACCACCTTGCATATTAGCCAGTAGGAGTAATCTGGAGTTAATAGTCGTTAATCTTAAGTTTAAGCATTTTAATTAATGGATCTTATGTTTGAAGTTGTGAACCCGAGTTTATCCATGGAGTTTTTGTTCATATGATTTCTGTTAATACTTGTTGAAGAAGAAAACATCACAATCCACTTTTGCTTTGGACCACTTTTGCTTTTTAGTTACTTTTTACTTTTGTCCTTTGCTTTTTCAGTTTGTACCTTCCAGACCTGTCAGACGTTGCCACCCAGCCACTACATATCCTCTGCTATTCCATGTTTCCTTATTTAGTAACTGTCTACTTTCCACATGCACCCAAAACACCTTGTCCCCTATTTTCACGTACACAGCCACATGTCGATCAATTTTACGCCCACTAGTCAGTAGAGTACACCTTTAATTTCCTGCCTAGGTAGAATCTCAACCCAAAAGCGTGGTAGCTAACTAAAACCACCTAGGAATATCACCACAGTTATCCCAACGTGTCCATCCTTGTGGGATTTGACCCTTACATCCACTATACTAGACAGTAGAAGTGGGTTGAGGAATTTTATTGATACTCAGGTTCAGGTTGTCGTGCCAACGACTCAGCTCGGTTAGGATTTTCATCCCGATCAGATGAATAAACCCTTGCTTTAACACACCCGGCTGAAAACCTAGAGCTCTTATGCTGTTGACATGCCAGAACGAGTGGTCACGAGTAGTGACGAAGAGCAAGACATCATAGAGGGACCAATACCAATACCACTGATTCAGTTCGAAGAGGAACACAAGAATATGGTTGATCCAGTTCATGACAATCCAGAGCTCGCAACGTTGAACGCGCATGCCAACGTAGATCCTCCGCAAGCCATAATGGTCACTCCAGGCCAAACAGCCTGTAATGTTAGACTCCATGTTATTGCAATTCTGCCAACCTACTGTGGGAAGAGTTACGAGGGACCCTACAAGTTCCTTAATGAATTCTGCAAGATTTGTAAGGCACAGAGGAGACCAACGGGGGCAACGAAGGATGATTACCGACTGAAGGCTCTAACGTTTGTCCTGAAGGGGGAGGCCAACACTTGGTTCATGCGCCTACCAGCCGACTCCATCAACACATGGGCCGACTTCAAGTCAGCATTCCTGTCTGAATATTTTCCTTGGTCAAAGACAAGTGCACTGAAGAGGAAGATATCATGCATTAAGCAAGAGTATGATGAGACCCTGAGCGAGTACTGGGACAAATACATGAGTCTTTTGGAGTCATGCCCAAACCATCGCCATGAAGGAGATAGAGGTGCATCACACATTCTACGAAGGGGTGAACAAGGAAACTAAAGATCTGGCAAATTCGTCGTCAGGTGGAGACTTCACGACGCTGAGGGTCAGTGAGGCAAAGAAGGTCTTGAACAAATTGTTGAATGCAAAGAAGACGTACGACCACACAAGGGACGAGTACAATAGGGAGAAAATAGCGAGTGCTTCGGCTACTAACCAGGAAGAGATGATGGATCTAAAAATGGAAAAATAAAGAAGGAGCTACTGAGCGCAATTAAGCAGAATACACCACCACCTTCTCCAATTGGAGGCAACCAGGCTCCAGAGATGCCTTACAACCAGCCAACCGACCTGCCTAATATGGAGCAAGCCAATGCCGCAGGCTACTACAATTCAAATGGGAATTGGATTCTGGGAAAGCAGCGAGACGCACCATAGAGGGACCACCCAAATATTCGATGGGAAGATGGGACCAAGGGCAGAACCAACCCAACCCCAACCAGAACCAAAATTTCAACCGTGGCCCAACTAATCCTGACCACCAGTCTAACTGGGCAGGAAGGAACCAACAACCTCAGAACCAAAACCCCCAAAACCAGAATCCGAACCATGTATATGTACCCCCCCCACCAGAGGAACTACCAAAACTACCAGAACTAGTATAACAAGGTCCTCAAAACCAGAACCAAAATCAGTCCCATAACCAAAACCAAAATCAGTTTCAAGGCCAAAACCAATTCCAAAACCAGAACCAGAACCAACACAACCAAGACCAGTACAACCCTCCTGCCCAGTATAACCAATACCCACCGAACCAAAACCAACAAAATTTCCAGAACTACCAGCAAAACCCACCACCCCATTACAACCAGCATCAAGGTTCAAATCAGTCCCATTACCCAAACAGGTCAAGGAGGTCTATGGAAGACATGAAGGGGGAGATGCGCGCTTCACAGCAGAGTATAAAGAATGATCTGCAGTCCAATAACAAAGTAGTGCAGGGGATGCAAAGTGCCCAGAAGGAGCATAGGGCGAACATAAATATGATGAACAGACAGCTAGCCCAGCTCGCAAATTCGGTGGGCGAACTAAAAGGAAACTCAGGGAAACGTGAGTAAAATCACATTGAGGTCTGGAACTGCTTATGAGGGACCCCAGCTCAAGAAACCAATGGGGGAGTCCAGTAACACGAAGGTACTGAGTGAAACCGTCTCAGTGGAAGAACTCAAGAGGCCTCTACCCAGATGGAGGAACCATTTCTCCTTGACAAGGAGCCTACGGAAGGAGGAAAGACGAAAGAAACACTGCCTGGGAACGAGTATCCTGAAGAAAAATAGTACCCATTCCAGAACCTCTGACCCATGAGACACCCAAGGAAAATCCGACATGGCTTGCTGAAGAGCTAAGGGGGAGAAACCGTTTCCTTATCGGTTTGTTACAAAGAGGAAGAAAGAGAACCCTGTGGATTTCCTATCGATTTTTGGAAAGCTGGATGTTACTATACCATTCCTCCAAGCCCTAAAACTACCCCCGCTGGGGAAGTTCATCAAGGAATTCATAGCCGGGAAGGCTCGGGAGGATGGAAAAATCATGGTGGAAGGAATAGCGTTAGCTATTGTGTAGGAAAAACTACCACCCAAGAGAGCCGACCTAGGTATATTCACTTTACCCATAACAATTGGCATGCGCGTTCAACGTTGCGAGCTCTGGATCGTCATCCACTGGATCAGCCATATTCTCGTGTTCCTCTTCGAACTGGATCAGTGGTATTGGTATTGGTCCCTCTATGGTGTCTTGCTCTTTGTCACTACTCGTGCCTAAGTCAAACAGGGCTGTTGACAGGCCAGAACGAGTGGTCACGAGTATAGATCCTCGTGGAAGTATCTTCGGTCTCCACTGGCCAGAAGTCGAATTACTTCTCATAAACTGGGGGGTAAAGTTGTCGAACACTGGGGTGTTGATCCAATTGGCTGATAGGTCATGCATAAATCCTGAGGGTGTGTTAGAGAATGTGTTGGTAAAGGTTCATGATTTTACGTACCCTTCTTATTTTTATGTGATTAAGATGAGTGAACCTGAAGCTAGGGATTCTAGCGGGATACTGTTAGGGAGACAATTTTTGAGAACAGCCAAGACAATAGTGGATATGGCTAAGGGGACGATATGTATTGATTTTAATGGTGAAAATTTTGTTTTTGATATCAATGAAGCCATGAAAAAACCTATAGATTCTAAAAAACTATGCTTTGTTGATATGCAAAGATTCATACAAGACATATAGCATATCGTTTTCCTGCATCCATATGATATTACACACATATATACATAGGGTATTGATAAAATGCAAACTCTATAGTTTATACAAACTCCAAACTTTTCAACATAATATTAACACAACGTCAGCGTAAAATTTCAACATTTTAATGTCAATACAATGTCAACACAAGGTTAATGTGAAAATCCGATATCTCTCTCTTTATTTTGAGAGTTATCACGCTGTTAGGCTTGTAGTTCATCTCTTGATCTTCATACAAGAATTATATCTTTGAAGATTACAGAACTTATAACCTTACATCATTTGGGAAAAACCTTAAAACATGCCTCAGTACTCAACTCCAATTTCTTGGACACTTTTCCAACATGTGTTGGAATAACATTACACCTTGAGATGTGCTAGACTAGAGACGCTCTAGTCCACAACTCGTGTTTTGTAGAAGGTACTGATGTTGGTAGTTTCTTTAATGTTTATCCCATCAATGATAAGATTTTAATGAGTACAACTCATCTCTTAATCAAACTTGTCTTAGAAAGACTTTGATTCCTTCTTACATAACTATCACATTCATTAGATGAATGCTTGGATTCGTTAATGGGGATTAGACTCCCACTACTGATCATAACCCTTTGCTCGTCTTCTTATGGTGTAAACCATTAAGACTCGCTAGTCTTTCTATATTGCACTTCTATAAGTATTCTGAATCAAACGATTCTAACTCATAGTGCATCAAACAGACATTCTCGACTTTCAAGCTATTTAACAAACAAATTGTTAAAATCTTGATAGTCTAGATCAGTTCGAACAATTGCTAAGTATTTTCTTGGCCTTAAGATTAAGAGCCATAAATACTTTATCATTCATTGATTAAGAAGTTGATGTGTTGTTTAATACTCAACCTTGTTGCAATTATTATTTTAATACTATGATGCCTTAAGCATCAGCCATAAAACAATAGTTGAGCATTAATAGCTCCCACTGCAACAAAAACCTAACTGGATCAAGATCTCTTACTTAGAAGTTGCATTGCATGTAAGTCATTGTCCTTCTATAAAATAGGTCAATCCAACTCACAAAGCATCTTTTCTCGCTTTAAACAAACTTCAATGACAATTCAGGCTCTCCCATTTCCATATCTAGTCTTTTGTTCAAATGAACTAGGACTTAAGAAAAATGCAGCCTTTATGAATTCGTCATCTATCATGTTACTTTCCTCTAATAGTAACACAACGACTATTATTCTGAAGATTTTCTACTTTTCAGTTAAACCTTCTTATAGTCATTTCTTGTTACTTTAGGCGATGACTTGTGTCAGA
Source organism: Salvia hispanica (assembly GCF_023119035.1). Lineage (NCBI taxonomy): Eukaryota > Viridiplantae > Streptophyta > Magnoliopsida > Lamiales > Lamiaceae > Salvia > Salvia hispanica. The sequence continues at coordinate 1,329,377 of NC_062966.1, read as the reverse complement.
AACTATTTGAGTGATCAAAAGATCATCAAAACATTCTGTCACTCTAGGATATTCCAATCGAATCATCTTGACAGATTCTATTGATATCCATCTTTCATCGTCATTAACCAAGACTTGTCGAGCTACTTAAAGGAAAATAGCTTGACCTTATTCCTCAAAGAACTTGTCAAGTACATGCATAATGCATTCTCGAACATTCTTCGTGGAATTATGTCGAGGAAATGGAGGACATGAATCATTGAGTATAAACTCCAAGCTTTCAGCGATGAGAATTTTATCCATTTTCGTTTCCGGTCTACATAATTTAGGCATTCGAGTTTTCTTTCTTTAAGGATCGCAGACAAATATTAAATGACATAATGAAGATTTGGCAAATAAACTTATTATCACATACTCATGCTCAATACATAATCACAAATAACCACAAAACAATTGTGTATCTTACAACAGCAAAATTAATAAATTGTATCCTCCTTTGGAGGTTAATACGCCTAATGTTGCCTAAGCACGACCATCAGATTTAGCATTACAGAATTTTATTTCTTCAACACACTTCCATAACAATGTTCATGTGCCGATAACAAAACCAAGCTATCTCATAAATTCTTATTGAACCCTGAAACTCGCAGTTCCTTAGGATTATTGTCCCTACTTTGCAGGTGGCAATAATATTGGGAACCACTTTCTAGTTCATTCTATTTATTATGTGAGAATTCCGCCCTTATGAACTTACTGTTTTCATAGGATTATTGTCCCTACTTTGCAGGTGGCAATAATATTAGAAAATCAGCTTCACAAAATTTGGCAGTCCAACCGATGGAGACCATATACAACGCACTTGTTGTAATCATCACTTAGATATTTTTATATGGTTTTTGCATAATTATCACATAAGCAAATAAAGCAGATAATCCACTTAAAATAGATAAACACCAAATAAACAGATAAATCCATTTAATGCATGACATTTAAACACACCGGATAATTATCGAAAATTATTTAATCTAGTGAAAGGAGAATCAATTAAATAATTAAGTTTTATATTGGATCATAATTATCCAATTACTGATAGGATTTATCAAGATAGAGTTAACTATCTAAATCCATTTAGGATTATTCAAGATTTTATTTCGATAAAATCAAATCCTACAATTCAAGATAACGTTGATCTATGATTATCATTATTTAAATCGTACTAGGATATTACTAGATAGAAACAATTCCATCATAATCCATTAGATAAAAATAAAATCCTATCAACCAAGATTTATATCAATCTCAATTCTATTTAGAATAGACATCATGGATATATCAAACATTACTTAGGATTTCTTAGATAAATAAATTTATCTAAATCCAATTAAATAAGGATTTTCTTATATATTATCAATATCCTAATCTATCTAGGATATAAATCCAAAAGATAAGGATAACTTGGATTAATATTTATTTTCAATCCATCTTGGATTTGTCTTGATAGAATTAAATCTATTCAAATCCATATGATAAAAATAAATTAATATTAATATTATTCCTAATCCATCTAGGATTTAATCTTGGAGTAAATCCATATAAATCCATAGAATTAGATAATATTATATTATAATTATTCAAATCTATCCAAGATTTATCTAGGAACAAATCCATATAAATCTATAAAATAAGAATAAAATATTATATTATCACTATCCAAATCCATCTAGAATTTATCTATGAATAAATTCATATAAATTCATAGGATAAGAATAAAATAATATTATATTTATCTAAATCCAACTAGGATTTGTCTAGGGATAAATCCACATTAATCCATAGGATATAGATAAAAAATTAGATTATTATTTTCCAAATATAACTAGGATTCATCTAGGAATAAAATCCATATAAATCCATTAAATAAGGAAATAATCTAGTTAATCCATGATTTAATTCATAATTAAATCTCATATAATATATAAAATCCAAAAGATATATTCAAATTTTATTTCCAAATTAATCTTGAATACTTTCCAAAATTAATTGCAAGGGTTAGAAAACCCTAAACTAAATTTGGAAATAATCTTGATCGTTCCTTGCAAGGAGCGGCTGGACTCCCACTGAATCCATGGCCACCGCTGCCTGCACGATGCAGCCATCTCGGCTGATGTTCCTCGGCTCCTCGCACCGTCTCTGCAGCCACCGGTGTTGCCCACGAGCAAACCACCGTTCTAGACCGCACGACACCACTGCGCGACACCGAATCAGGCCGTCGCTGCTGTGCGGAACTCCTTACGTCGCTGCCTCATCCCCGGCGTTGCTGCGCGTCGTCGTCGCTGCTGCAACGACGGCTTCGCTGCGACTGCTGCGCCGTTGTTTCATCAGCAAAACTCGACGTCAACTGCTCCGATCAGCGCCCTTGTTGCGCTTCTGACGCTGCTGCGTCGTTACCTCTGCAGCGGCTGTGACAACAGCTTTCTCCGAGCCCAGAGACTGCCCAGGAAGGGCTCCCACTCGAAAAGCAGTCGGCGCCGGAACAGCGTTGTCTTCAATTCCAGAGGCGAACCGACGATCGAATTGACTCACAATTCACGCATAAGAAAAAAAAATTCGTTCATGCACGTATTCAAAACCATTGGAGTCAAGATAATCATTACCACATAATTATTATGTTATGATTACAAAAATTAGGAATTAGATTCCTCATGGTACGTCTCCAACAATCCCGCAAAAAGACGACACAATTCATCCAACCACACAACGGTCAAAATATGCACTCAAGCAATTCACATAACATGAAACTAATCCACATAATCAGAGCCAAAACTGGCTCTGATACCAATTGCTGGGGTTTGGTGCCCCTTGCACAGCGGAAGACTTGTACAACACAAATAAATCAGATACGGATCTATTTGACCGATTATGCAATTAATCAATTCACATGTTAAACAGATAATTGCATGCTAGAACGCAAATAATTCATGCTCAAAGAAAGTAAATCCTAAAACATGAATTCTACGGTTTAGGGTTATCGATATTGATTCTCCAAAGAATCGTCGATTGCTCGCGCCTTCTCCACGTGATGATCTTCAATACTAGACCACGGATCTTCTCTCTGGTTCCCGAACTGTATCTCGATATCAGGGTGGGTTGATCTCATCAAAATACTAGGACTCGAATAAAGAAGACAGAAGAAATCCTTCTCTAATTAGGAGAGAAATTCGAACTCCTCTAGGTAGAGGGGGACGAAAATTATGAATAATAATAATGAATTATTTCTGTCTCCTTTATTCTCCTATTTATATTAAGTTCCTTTTGGGCCTAGACAGGGATCTATGGAAGGTTTTGGATATGGGCTCGTCCAATTAGTTTTTTACTAATTAAATTGAACCCACAATTTAATACAAGCTTATATTGGAATATTACGAGCAGCCACTACAGAAGTAATATTGAACTCTCCCCATCCAAATCCGAAATTACAAGTAATCCGGGTTTCCGTTATTTATATTATTTATTTCCTGCGCTTAAGATATAAACGTCCATTAATTAATTAATGTCTTCTATGGACTTAATTAATTAACATCTTATTAATTCCAAGAGTAGACTTAGCAAGAAACATTTATTTATTATTCATAGAGTAATAAAACTCCAACTGGCCAGTTTTCCGAATAATAAAACCTTGTTCGAGCTCCTCTTGAGGACATTATCAAACGAGACTCACCTCGCGCACGATTCAACATAATAGCAATCCTAGCACCGCTAGATATTAATCACCACTACCCAATATATCGGGATTATTGGGTTGCGAAAAACCCGCACCATTTGATAAGTCAAAGTAGTGCATAATCAATACCGTATGCTCAATGCTAACATATGTAGATTAAGAAATAGTATTTTATCAAGACCTAGTCTTTCGGTAGATAGCATAAAGACACGTCTTGCTGTTAGATCCGTTCAGTGCTATACCACACCAATGTCATCTTATTTCAAGTAAGGCTTAGAAATATGCGGACTGACATTGCAACCTTTCACGATAGGTAGCCAAATCCTATCTAGGTTGTGAAATTCTTCTTTTTCTTTTGCAAAGCATTGCATAGATCTGACCGTGTTACCTTAAAGTGGACGACGCCCACAACCGGTCTACTAAGCAAAAGACTTAGACTTTGTTTACTTCTTATGCATTTAAATGTTTGTAAAACATCTTATAAATGCACAAGCAAACACAATGTAATAATAATAGTGATTCTATTCGTGCGAGACTGCTCGAATAATACTGAATCGGGTTAAAAGTGGATTGTAGAGTTTTACGTATACAAGCAAGATTCTATTTGCACGAAACTTGCTCGAAACATGCTTTTCGGTATACCAAACCTAACAGGACCAGGGGAGAGGAAACAGGGGATGTAGAGGGAGACGGAAGGGCAGGATGTGGAGAAGGCTGTGGATGGTGAAAAGGGTAGTGAGGGTAGAGTAGGTGAAGAAGGTGAAGCAATTGGTGATGAAAAGGATGAGAAGGAAGAGGAGAATGTTGATGAGGAGGCTGTTGAAAAGGAAGAGGAAAGAGACGGCCGATGGAAAAGGTGCCGAGAAAGAAAGTGAAGAGATAGAGACGGAGATCGTAGTGGTAGACGACACTACTAGGGGAAGAATAATGCTAAGCCCCAAAAGAAGAAATCTCGCCCAGCGTCCACCACTGTGGTGATTAGCGAGCCGGAGGTGATCCGAGTGCCATTTTCCCATCCGACAGAAGAAGAGGAGAACCGAGAGGAAGCGCATGAGGAGGTGGAGATACCAATTGTGGAACAAAGTCCGTTCGAAACAATGGAGGTCCCAATGACCAAGAAGTTGCTGGAGGCGATGGTCCATTTTGAGGACCCTAAGCTACAACAGGCATGTGATGGACGTGCCGCGAATGGAAAGTCCGCAAAATCCGAGAAGAAGCTGTGCCTCTCGGACCTGAGGGATCTGGGAGTGGAGAAGAAGTTCATCTCCTGCTTCAAGAGCATCGGGTTCGAGTGGCTTCTAAACCACAGTGAAGAGGAGGTACCCGTGGCCCTGACAAAGGAGTTCTTCACATCCTTCAAATTCAAACAAACTACGGATCTCGACGCGGACGCAATCTCCTTCCGATCTGTTCAATGAAGAGATGGAGATGAGTATCAGGGAGTGGTCGCTGAGAATGAGATACTTGTTAGGTTTGATATACTTGAAAAGCATGTTTCGAGCAAGTTTCGCTCGAATAGAATCTTGCTTGTATACGTAAAACTCTATAATCCACTTTTAACCCGATTCAATATTATTCGAGCAGTTTCGCACGAATAGAATCAGTATATTATTACATTGTATTTGCTTTGTGCATTTATAAGATGTTTTATAAACATTTAAATGTATAAGAAGCAAACAAAGTCTAAGTCTTTTGCATAGTAGTTATCTTTATTCTTGAAAGACTAGGTCTTGATAAAATCCTATTTCTTAATCTACATATTGGCATTGTGCTCTGGTGTGAGTTATGCACTACTTTGACTTTTCAAATGGTGCGGGTTTTATAACAATAATCCTGATATATTAGGTAGTGGTGATTAATATCTAGCGGTCCTCCAGGATTGCTATTATGTTGAATCGTGCGCGAGTTGACTCGTTTGATAATGTCCTCAGAGGAGCTTGAACAAGGTTTTATTATTCGGAGCGCCGGTTGGAGTTTTATTACTCTATGATTAATAATTAAGTGTTCTATGCTAAAGTCCACTCTTGGAATTAATAAGATGTTAATTAATTAAGTCCATAGCGAGACATTAATTAATTAATGGACATTTATATCTTAAGCGCGGGAAATAAATAATATAAACAACGGAAACTGGGATTAACTTTGTAAATTTCGGAGTTGGATGGGGAGAGGATTGATATTACATCATGTAGTTGCTACTCGTAATATTCCGATATAAGCTTGTATTAAATTGTGGGTTCAATTTAATTAGTAAAAGCTAATTGGGGGAGCCCATATCCAAAACCTTCCATAGATCCCTGACTGGGCCCAATATGAACTTAATATAAATAGGAGAATAAAGCAGAAGGAGACGATTTTTTCTTGTTATTTTCTCCTCCGTGAAAATTTCAGCCCCTCCTCCGTGAGGAATTTTTTGTCTTCTTTATTCGAGTCCTAGTATTTTGATAAGATCAGCCCACCCTGATATCGAGATACGGTTCGGGAACCAGAGAAAAGATCTGTGGTCTAGTATTGAAGATCATCGTGGAGAAGGCTCGAGCAATCGACGATTCTTTGGAGAATCAAATCGGTAACTCTGAACAGTAGAATTCATGTTTTAGGATTTACTTTCTTTGAGCATGAATTATTTGCGTTCTAGCATGCAATTATATTTTTTAACATGTGAATTGATTAATCGCATAATCGGTCAAATAGATCCGTTGT
>NC_062966.1:1258874-1322874 GCF_023119035.1 Salvia hispanica | reverse complement strand
GTTATTCTCCCAAACTTCTGATGGATCTTTACCTATACCCTGTTCTTCTATTATTGCAATTCTGAATTTCTGAAAATAATCTTGCACCTTGTTATATGCTTTGTGTTTCCAGTTTCTACACCCTCGATCTTCTTTAAGTCTTTGAAATCATGGGAGAACCTAGGCATTTTCCTATTGATTGCATTCATTGGCATTCCAATTTTGATTATGTTGCTTTTGCTTATTGCTTCTAGGTTGAGGTTCTTATGCATATGTGCGTGTTTGTTTGAGTTCACATTATGAACATCTTAGTCTTATAATTCTCTTACTGTTTTTTTATCTTTTCAGGATGACACTGCATTTGAAAAGCAGAGTGCTCTTTTTGCTCTTGCTGTTTCTGACATAGTACTCATAAATATGTAAGATTCTTGATAGCACAAATGGTGACCTGGTTGTCATTTTATTGTTTGACTGGTTCTTATTGCTAGCTAACTTATATTGAGATAGTTGTCACAGTCTTCTAATTGTGTTTATCTGGAGATGCTAAGGGAAAAAATATTATGCAGGTGGTGTCATGATATAGGGCGTGAACAGGCTGCAAATAAACCCCTCTTAAAAACAGTATTTCAGGTGACTGTCAATTTAATCTAGGCACACTTCACTTAAATTATCAGATCAATATGCTGATTTACATATTACTATGCATATAGGTTATGATGAGATTATTCAGTCCTCGTAGGACAACTTTGATGTTTATTATTCGTGATAAAACCAGGGTATGTTTTTCTTTCCTAGTTTATGCACATAAGGAAACTCCATTAAGTGAATTTTTCAATGTAAGATGTCGCTTATTAATAAAATTTTTATCTTTCTGTGTAATTGTGTAAAAAACTAAATATAATTCTTTTGCTAAATGATCGAATTGCAGGTTGAGGTTGTGGCTCTCTCTAGTTATGAAGAGAAGGAAGAACAATTTAAAGAACAGGTTTGTGTTCTTGTTTGAATTCTTCTGAGGCATTGATGTATATGAAAGGGTTGTGCTCACTGAGGAATGGGGAAGAATGAGTAGTTGTTTTATGCAGATACGAATTTAACGCTAGTGATTTATGTGCTTTTATTAAAGGTGGCGAATCTTAGACAACGGTTTTTCCATTCTATCGTACCTGGCGGGCTTGCTGGGGATAGGCGTGGCGTGGTGCCTGCTTCAGGATTTTCATTCAGTGCACAACAGATATGGAAGGTCATTAAGGAAAATAAGGACCTTGACCTGCCTGCTCACAAGGTATTAAACTTAACGTCTGTTTCAAATCCACACTGAACTGTTCATGCAATTTCTTTCATGTAATTCATCGTTTTATCGTAGGTCATGGTTGCCACTGTACGCTGTGAAGAGATTGCAAAGATGAAGTTCTCATCTTTTGTTGAGAATGAGGTACTTTTTCTGCTTTACAGGTAACAGGGTAGTACCCTGATGTATTTCATTAATTTTTTGGCCTATAATATGAAGGCATGGAGTCATTTAGAAGAGATAGTACAATCACAGCATGTACCTGGGTTTGGGAAGAAGCTGACCTCCATTCTTGATGCTTGCTTATCGGAGTAAGTAAATTGCTTGTCTGCATTTTTTTTTCTAGCTGTTCCATGATATATTTGCATGCCATGATCATGTTGGTAAATGCCTTTTAAAATATTGCCTTTGACCATTGTGATAGTGTTTAAGAAACCTTAGACGATCCTCACAGTGGTATGGCAGTGCATTGAAGTGATCACACAGTAGATGAATTTGGTAATTGGCAAATCGGAATGACATTCACAATAACTGATTACTGTGAAATAATGCCTTTGAGCCGAGTGGTATTGAGGAAATATATGCTCTTCATCATCTGGTGACTTAAGAGTTTTGAAGTCAATAACATTGTTAGTGGATATGGTTATGGGAAATATGGAGGACTTTCTTCAAAATCTGATGTCTGAGTGTTATGAAGCTTTAGGTTTTAAAGTAAGTTCTAGAATTTTTTCCTCGTTTCAAAATTTTTTTTAAAATTTTTTTGGGCTTTCCTTTTCAAAAAATTTTTTTGGTCCATTTGGCAAAATATTTGTTTTTGACGGGGAACATCTTTTAATATTTTATTTTGAAGAAAGAAAAAAATAAAATTTTTCTTTTTCCCCTACTTTTTGTTTTTTGGAAGAAAACTTTTTATTGTCAACAAAAGTGAGAAAATGGGTTTTTTATGGTATAATTTTTTTCCAGGAAAATAATTTTTTAAAAAAACCTTTTCTTGTTATTTTAAAATTGGCTCAAAAAATTTAAATGCTAATTTTGTGTGTTACTTTTGCTTTAATAGGTATGATACAGAGCATATTTTGATGAAGGTGTTAGATTTTCAAAGGAAAAAAGGGAAGAGAAGCTTTTGAAAGTAATTGTTTTTGCTTCATTTTTTTAACCTCCCATTCTGGTTTACACTTACATAAACGGAGTTTCTTGCCCACTCTTTTCATTAGTTTGGCATTGTATTTTCCCATATAAGAGTTTAGGGGGGCATGAACGTTTCACATTTGATTGTCTCATCATTAAATTGTTTTTCCTTCTTCTTTTTTTTTGACGGTTTTTTCTTTGTCTTTTAATTGTTTATAAAGCTCATCAAACCAGCATACCAGTCCTGTTGGAACATATTTGTCGGGGACCTTGGACAGATTAAAGAAGATTGATAATACCTTGAATGGGGGTAAAGGATTTGCTGTGGCTGTTTTCTGACTGCACCCTTATTTATGACAGTTTGAGAAGCATCTGGGGTACATTTCCCATAATATAAAATCCATGCTGTTTTTTACTTGAGGGAAAAATTTTTGCTAAATTTACAGATTCACTTTTTTTTTGTTTTTTCTTTTCTTAATGAAACATTTGGGAAGGGGCAATAAAAATTTATGAAAGGCTATTGAGATATTTTTTTTTTTTAGTAAACCTGGGATTGTTCTGGATGAAATTTTTTCTCTTTAAAAATGAATATTCTTTAATGTAAAGATTCCTTAATTTTTGTGGATTGGGATATCTTGATTCAACCTTTTTGATTTGTGATGCACAGATGCCAAATTGGGACTTTCTAAATTTGAGAAAAATTTACAGATATAGATGCTCATTTGTGCATTTCCCGGCTCCAAGTTGTCGGATTTTACAAAATTTGTTTGAGGTTGCAATTTCTTAGTCCATTATGTAAACTCTTAGTAATATGCATTAGTTGACTTTTCAAGCTTTTTAAAATATTATTCCAACTTATGCCACAAAAAATAAAATTTTAGATATGCAAAACATATATCTTTATAATTAAATGGGTTCAAGTTAGGTATAAGGCTGCACCTCCCCAGCCTAAATAGCTGTTCAAAAAAGAATTTTTATTTTAATACCAGAAGTTTGGTGGGTGTTTATTTTGTTGTTTTCATTTTGTTCTACCTGATTTTTTCCATGTCAGAAAAAATTAACAACTTTGGCTGCACCTGTTGAGGCTTTGTTAGAGGAGCCAGTGATAACATGGCCAGAAAAGAAACCTTTTTCCCTTGAGACGAAAGTAATTAATGGGTTTTCTAGTGCATTTCTGTTTTTAAATAGATAAAATAACAAAGGAAAAAATGCTGGGGGTTGGAGGATTAGCAGAGGTGTAGAAGCAAAGCAAAGAAGAAACGGAAGGGTTTTGACCCAATGAAAGACAGGTAGGTGTGTTCTGTTTTTTATAACTGGTCCTGTCCCAATTTTTTCATACTTGTTCCAATGTGAACTAATCAGACTATTCTGGAGGAAATTTATTTAGCCATGATTCTGACCAATGCCCGGTCTAAAGGGGAAGGGAAAATATTCAGCAATCACCAAAACTGCTCGCTCTGCGTATGACTCTTAAATACTTTTTATTGGATTACTGTTTCCCGTAATGAGTATTAACTGTCATGTAAAATTTTTCTTGTTTCTATCCAGTCTTTGAAATTTTTCTGTTTGGCTGCTGTTCGTTTTATGAGATGTGATTCTATTAAAAAACGTTTTCCCTTGCTCTTGTTTAAAAAGGGGGGTGCTCCGTAGGGGTATTTCAAGATCCTCTTGTTTAAGTAGTTGGGATGAGGTATTTATTTTTAATTTATTATGCTTCTGCTTTTTAGATTTATTTATTTGGGTTTATTTGGGGGAACCTTCTAGGTAAATAATTTTCCCTTTTGAAATTTTAATTTTTTTTTGATTTTTGTTTTTTAATTTTCTTGATGTATGAGAAGGATAATAAGAGGGGGGTTTTATTTTAAAAGGAAGATATTTAATCAAGTTGCCCTTAACGTTTTTTTTTAAATTTTTTTATATATTCAAAATAATTTCCCTATTAAGAATAGGAATAAAATAGTACAAATGTCTAAAACTTTTTACCTGTTGGTTTATCACCTTTATAATTTTTCATTGGGGTAGGTTGCCCAATTAGTAATTAATTTCAGCAATTCTGTGGTTGCTCAGTGATCTGTTGTTATCCACCCGGGACTGGGGTACTTTGGGCGTTTTTACTTTTGTTTAGGTTCCATCATCCAAACTCTATTATCTCCAGTTAGTGTAAAAAATGGGAAATTAAGCAGACCGATATACTGTTAGTAAGAATTATGTAGGAATATTTATTTAATCCTTGGATAAAATTTTTATCATGCAGATTTCTCCCTACTGTTATGAACCTCTTAAGAAGGCTGGCAGAGGAAGGCCAAAGGCCTGCTAATGCAGATCCTCAGCAGAACCCTGCCATTCCAGCCAACACCTTACGAAGCACAACAAATGATCACAGTGAAATATCTTCAAGTGCTTCCTCTGAAGTAACTACTTCAGAAAACGGAACAGAATACTCGAGCCCCTCATCCAGCAGCAGAAAAGCGCAGTAAGCTCTGATTTGCATTTGCTCCTTACACTACTGGCTTCTAATTAGTCGTAGAGCATAATGCTGGATGCTCTAGTGGTTTGTTGGTGAATAATCTATGTGACATAGTTGAAAGGAGTACAATGAGAAAGGTAGATAGTATAAGTATATTCGAATGTGGGTGTTGTAGAGTTGTATTTCTGATTCATCCATTCGTCACCTTTGCTTCTGTTTGTCGCGGTCGTGGACTGGTCCGTCCTTTCTTCGACCTTCAGTTTTGTATCACTAGAAGGTGAAAATCTAAACATGCACTGGGAATTTTGATGACCCATTTTGTGTGTTATGAAGCAATGCAGCTCTTTTGATTGATTCTGCCAAGTTTGGAAGGAGATCTAAAATTGAAATCGAAAATACGGAGTAATACTTAAAGATACATACTATGTGTTTCTTATCGAAAATTTCAGATTAAAAAAAATACACGCATAGCTATATTTATGTATTCACACACTGGGTGCGTTATATTGCTAACTATTTAAGTTGATAACTCAGCTTACTCATCAATACAGTGTATTAAAAATGTCAATACGGTGACATCAAAATGTCAACACATAATATCAACACATTATATTGAAGTTCAACAAAATTATGTGTTGACATTTTAATATTATCGTGTTGACATTTTTAATACACTGCATTGATGAGTTAGCAATTTATAAAAGTTAGCAATTGATCACACCCCCTCTTTCCATTAAATAATGTATTAAATGTCTTCTTTTTTTTTTTTATTTCTTAGTGATCAATTTGTAGTGCCAATCAAATTAAACTTGGTTTGTTTTTCAAAAAAATAAATTAGATAAATGAAATTTGAATTGGAAGGAAAGAAGACTGAAATGAGGTGAGAGTAAAAAGAAATAGGTGAAGATAAAAAAGAATGAGAGGAAAAAAGACAAGACTAAAGCAGTTTTGATTTAAATTTTTTTTAAAAACAAACAAATAATTAATCATACTTAGTCACTTAATTCGGCATGGACTAGTACTCTAATTGGGTCAAAAGGGGTTGACTAATGACATATGTCAAAATAGGCAAAAAAGAAAAAAAACTGCACAAAGGAACTAAACATCATGTTCAGGACTAAGATCACAAAAATGAGAAATAGTCATCTTAAGTACTCCTCCCTCTTTCTAATTTTTTTTCTCTTCATAAATTGTGCTTCTTTACATTACTTTCATGTTTTCCTCTGTTGTATGTGCACGAATGTTGAGGTGAAGTTATTGAATGCTTATGTTGATGAGATGGTCAAAAATAGAGATAAACTCTATAACCATAACCATGAGAGAGGAGTTACATTTAATCTCATCACTGCATGACCAAGAAGAAGAACATGAAGATGAAGAAAGTTATGATGACGGCGATGATGATTAGACCATGTTGATCTAAAGTACGAGTCTAGAGTCTGAAAATAGTTAATGCATAACTTAAATCACAAAAATAATTAATTAAAAGGTTGTCCAAGTTACTTGTAACACTGAGCCAAGATTGTGTTTAATAGTGCAAATTAATAGACTACCGAGCTTTAATTAAACTGTACTTGATTTAACTAGTTTAACTAGAATATGACATTATGTGAGTATTAGTTTAAACTGATATTGACACCTAGTATCATAGTATCATGGAACTTTCAAAAAGTTGGATTTCTCCCACAAACTTTGAAATTGATAAATTATATCATGAACTTTATCCTGAGTTTGTTATTTTCCACCAATGAAAAAATTCCGGCAAATAATATCATTTTTTTGGTAATCTCTCGACAAAAACTTGAGAGTTTCAAGATTTTCAATCTTTGAGAATAGTTTTGTTTGAAGCACACCCTCCAAATTTATTCTTCAATCTATTAATATAGCCGAAATTTTTCATTGGTGGGAAATAATAAACCCGGGATAAAATTCGTGGTATTTTTTGCCTATTTCAAAGCTCGTGGAAAAAACCCAACTTTTTAAAAATTACATGATATTAAGCGTTAATATCCCTAGTTTAAAAGAGTATACTAAACTATTTATTTGCATCCATCTAATGCCAAATTAGGGATGTAGGATGTTAATCGACCAACCACCAGGTTTCAAGCTAATGAGTCTATTAAGAGCTACTTGGTATAGTAGAATGGTATTCCTACCTTCATTTTATTCATTTGCTTGATATTTTATTTCTTTAGCACCATTTCATTTCCCATGGAATAGTCATTCCTTCCGAATGACCATTCAATTTCATTCTTTTTTCTTCTTATTTTAGATTTTAACAAATTACAAAATATATTATATTATATTTAAATTCAATATCACCCAATTTTTAGAATTTTTTAAATTTATATAATAAAACTAAAATTTTACAATTATTATTAAAAAAATTCACACACAATATGCACACTATACACACACACTCCACAAACTACACATTGCACACATCACACACACTACACATAATTTACACACTACACAATTCCATTCCATTAGTATTTCTTACATTCACCAAGCACAATAATGGAATAGAATCACTATTCCATTCTCATCCTCTTTCCATTTCCATCTCTATTCCATTCCATTTCATTCCATTCCATCTTTATTCCATTTCATCATACCAAGAAGCCCCTTATAGACACGTATTCTTTAATACAAATGGAGTATATTTTATTATTTCAAATTAAGTTTATTTTATAGTTGATCAATACATATCATAAAACTAATGCAGGTTTATATATAGTAATAAAATCAAGTGTGAAAATCTAGAAATAAAATTGATATTTTGATGTTCATTAACAAATGAAAACGACAAACACTGCTGAGCTAAAGAATGTTGACATGGGGATAATTTCCAAGTTGGTCCTTTGCAAGATTCCTTGCAAATATTTCATCGTCCATTTGGTTAAGAGAAATGCAATCCCACGGCATATAACTGCGAATCTCGAATGGCCGTGGATCAATAATTATCTTGTCTATAGCAGCACGGTGCTTCACAATCTGTATAATCAATTGAAGATGATTAAACACGCCACGATAACCAACAAACTCTATTTCCTTCCCGCGAGGAGGAGTCGTTTGAAGAAAAGGAAAATCTCTGTTAATCTCCCGAACCCAAGCATCACTACCATCAAGCAAGTAATGATCACTACAATACCGAAAACACGCTTTGTTCATCTCTTGGTGTGATGCCTATTAATCAAGTAGGAGTAATTGATCATTATACAACAATACACCAAATAAGTTAGAAGATTTTAGAAAATGAATAGATAGTTACCTCTACCACAAATCTTTGCAAGGAAGGTGTCACACTAAACCAATTTATGAATTGCACGAGAGGCCACTTGTCACAGTAATCACTCTCAAGAACAACTACCAATTCCTTAAGATTAGGCATCTTCTTCGGCAAACGGTCCTGTACAACATATATATATGTATATCATCTTAATAAACATATACATTATCGTAGCTAATATATTGAAAATCAATCACATGCGTACCCATTGTTCAAATTTGCGTGTGGCAAATATCTTGAGCATGTGTAGTTGTGGAAGCAAAGAATCAAACATTTTGAAAATGTGTGCCATGGAAGGAAGACCAGACGTACGCGGAGCCGCCCAAATCCAGAGCTGAGCAAGCAGAGGAGCATCAACGAGCACGAATTTACAATGTGGACCGGCATACTTGATGCAGACAAGCTCCGATTCACGAACCACAAATGATTTGAGGCTCTTGCACCCGATGATTTCAAGGCTTTTGAACAGCGGAGAGGTCTGAACAACTTCTAGAAATGAAAGCGCATCCGTATGAGACACCGAGAGTTTCTCGAGGAGACGACAGTTCCCCAACAAAAATGCCACAGCCTCACCACTCACATCCACAGAACACAAACACAATTTCTTCAGCAGCTTCAGATTGTCGGGGAAATTTCCTTGTTTGTATGGAAAATTGTAACACTTTTCATTTAAGGAGGTGATCAAGATCAAATCAAGACTCTCAACCTTTCTACGCACCGCGTAGCTAACCCAATCATTGATCCGTGATTTGAAAGATGAAGATAAAAAATGGAACGACACTCTGAATTTAACAAGATTAATGGAAGATTCGGGGAGCAGTGTGAGTAGGTGATCAACCCAGCTAACATACATGGATTCTAACATGGTGCTGCTATAAATTCCATACTTCCGTAATATTTGTGATGTTTCCATCAAATCGACATGTAGATCTAGATTGGATGTGAAGATCCATGCGTACCTCCATCGAGAGCAAAGTATACTAGTTGCCATTGCTTCTTTCAAGTTCAGGAAAGACAATATCAACCCTAACAGTTCATCCGGTAGCTTGCTAATTCGATCAACCTGAAAATTATTACAATATTAGCCCCATATTTCATCCGAGAGCAACCTAATTCGATCACCCTGAGCATCACAACTGAAAAGCACAAAATTAGCCTTAGGCCCTTGCCCCTTAGCATCCTAATTTCATGACCCTGCGAAAATCTATTAACTCTAATACTAGCAGAGTCAGGAAAAGGATTTTGGCACAGTAAAACACCACCTTTCTTCTCTCTTAGTACTTTATTCTCTATTTACTTAATTTACTTATCACAATTTTTCTTAATTCTCGTATCGAAAAGAAATGTCACTACTACAAAAGGACGGAGGAGTATTTAATTTGGGAGAATGCTAATTCCTACTCTACTAGAAAAACTTATGAACCCTAATATTTCATGCTAATTCCACCACACAAATATATTGAAGGCATATTAATTCAATTCCTGAAAATCAAATTATTAGCACACTTATCACAATTTTTCTTAATTCTCGTGTCGAAAAGAAATGTCACTACTACAAAAGGACGGAGGAGTATTTAATTTGGGAGAATGCTAATTCCTACTCTACTAGAAAAACTTATGAACCCTAATATTTCATGCTAATTCCACCACACAAATATATTGAAGGCATATTAATTCAATCCCTGAAAATCAAATTATTAGCATAAACAATAATCAATGTATAAATAGCAACGAAGAAATTACCGGTTCATACAAATCCATGACTGCCGCCGGACTCTATTAATCAGCCGCCCTACCACGATGCTTCTATAGAAGAGAAACGAAGGAGTGAAGAAAACTAAATTAACATCATACAATTAAAAAAAATGGAAACAAGAAGATAATTAGGTGAAGAATTAAACACTTGAACTTAGACGAGAACAACAACTTGGGAATTCTGGAGAAGAAGAGCAGCGGTTACTTAAATTGATACTGCTTTGATCTGAAAACTAAATTAACATATTCAATATATTAATCATTAGAATCTAATTCCTTAATTTTTTATTTATTTAATATAATTTTAGAATCTAATGTTTTTTTAATATTTTTAGAATTAAACTTAGAAAGTAATCTTATTTCTAAATTTTTTAGAAACTTATGTTTATTATATATTAATAACTATTTTATTTTTTTAATATAATTTATAATCTAAAAACATACAGTATTTAATTATAAGTAGTATCATCCATGTGAGATGCACGTCCCATTTTCTTTTATTTAAACTTATTTTATAATATAATGATTTTATAAAATTCATAAAAATATCATTATATATAATCTGAAATCATAAATATATAAAATAAAAATAATTATTAAAAAATATAAAATTAAACAAAGAAAAGAAAATAAAACACAAATATATTGATTGGTGATTTTGGCAAAATTATACATACATATTATTATTAACATTATGATAGTTTAATTAAATTATTTATATCTATTTTATGATTAGTCAATTAAATCATAATTTCTTAATTGATTTTGGTTCACTCATAAGTTATAAAAGTAGGTAATTAAATCACCACTTTTATACATTTCTCAATTTCCATTACATGTTTCACCAATTTGTTGCGATAAAATTTTTGATGAAATTTTATATTTAATTTATTATTTCACTATAATATTATAAACGTATTTGTTAGTATATTGAATTTGCATATTAATAATTTTACATACCATTTTTTAAATTCTTTATAAATAGATTATTATTAATGGTGGAACATATGTGTATGAGATTGATTTGTGCTCCAAATTTCAAAATAACGATTGATCAATTAATCAACATTCAATAACGACAACTAAAACATAAACTCACCAGAAAAACAAAATTCACACAATAATAAATAACCAAGAATCCAAATTTCCAGCTCTCCATCCCACAATCCTGTATATATCCAACACAAATCTTCCATTCTCTCTAAAAAAAATCACACAAACCTCCCTCTATCTCTCATCACTCGTCACAAAACCAACAACACACCTCCCTCTATCTCTCATCACTCGTCACAAAACCAACAACACACCGTGGCAAAGAAGCCTAGCATGGGGAACACAAACCACCACCAAGTCAGTTTCTTCAAGCAGGCCAGCGAGCTCTGCACCCTCTGCGGAGTGGAGATCAGTGTCATCATCTTCTCCCTGGCTGAGAAGGTTGTCACCTTCGGCCACCCCTAATGTCGAGCCCATCATCGATCGCAACCTCACCACCTGCAACATTGAACCTCTCCAGCTGCCTCATCTGATCTGCCTTTTTGCGTGTCTGGGGTGATTCTTCTCTAGGAAGAGACATCCTCGTCTGCATGAAGACTGCAAAGATCCTTTTCTACGGGGCTTCATCGGATGACCCAATCAAGATTATAGTCCCTTTTATGGACAAGTGTTTAACTGTCTCACCACATTACAAGACTAATTAAGAGCCACTATTCTCACTAAAATAAAAGATTCACAGGTCCACTTCCAATTGTAACCAATAGCCATTACTCCAAATAAAACTCATATAATCCACTTCCGTCAATTATTACATGAATTAAAAACTGTTTTATTTTGCTGAATTTACTAAATTATTCGTAATGGCATTTTTGTTATTCTTTTCAAAACTCCACATTTATATATGTATAAATTATACTCCCTCCGTCCCGGCTAAGATGACACATTGCTTAGCCGGCACGAGATTTTAGGAGTTATTGGTTAAAGTGTTTAATTGAAGAGAGAAGATGAGTGTAAGTATTAAAATAGAGAGATAAAGAAAGATGAATATTTTAATAGGAGTGAGAAAAAGTGGTTGAGTGTATTAATTGGAGAGAGAAAGTTACCAAAAAAGGAAATGTGTCATCTTAGTTGGGACAAATTTAAAAGGAAAACGTGTCTTCTTAAACGGGACGGAGGGAGTACTTATTATTATGTTTAATTAGTATGCCAATAACTAATAATTTATTAAGCCATTATAATATAATTATTTAATTATTAATTACTCCCTCCGTCTCACTCAAGATGACCACATTCTTGAGTGACTCGAGATTTTAGGAAGTGTTATTAGGTGGAATAAAGTAGAGAGGAAAAAAGTAGTTGAATATTATAATGAGGAGAGAGGAGAGAGGAGATTATTTTCAAAATTTGAATGTGGTCATCTTAATTGAGACAAACAAAAAAGGAGAGGTGATCATCTTGTTCGTGAACAAGATGAAAGGAGTATATAATTTTAAATAATGCTTATTTTTATAATTTTATTATAAATTAATAACGAATCAAGATAGTCTTATCGAAATTTTGAAATTATGAATTACATTCGACTATAATAACAATAAATAACTATAACTATAATAATAGTTATGCAATTACTATATTATTGATTATTATGATTTTATAAACTAGTAGTAGTAATTATAAATCTTAATCTAATTATTTAATTATTTTTATAATAATAAATAGAGTGAACTATAAAAATGTCCTTGGACTATGGGTTTATCTCGTCCATAGTTTCTGGACTTTAAAAATATCGCCAGACATCCCTGGACTAAGGGTTTATCTCGAAAATGACCATTTTTCATTGTTTTCGGTCGAAAATACCCTTTCGGAGGTTTGGGCAATTTGGTCTTTTTACACTTTTAACATGTTAAATCTGATATTATTTCAGTTATGTACTAAATCTGATATTATTTCAAAATTATCATTATTCTTCCCTTTTGTCATCCTTCATTTTGTTTCTTTATTTCAATATTAGATTTAATTTTATAAAATTAAATTTTAAATTTCGATTTATAAATATCATAAAAATTTTTAATTATAAATATTATTAAATAACAAAAATTAATAGTCATAATCAATATTTGATAGTATCTAATATTTAATCAATAAGGTATGACAACGCCTTAGTTTTAATCAATATTTAATAGTTTTAATCATAAATAGATCATATAAAATGATTTATTCTAAAATAAATATGCATATAATGTATGCCTAATATAATTTTCGTTTATTAATTTGAAGACAATCAAAATTTACTAGAAAATTTCAACAAAAATACTCCTATATAAAAATTTTAGTAGGATCAAATTTTTAGTCAACTTCATAATATTCAGTCATAAGCAATTATAACAACCGAACAAATTCTAAATAGAATAGCTCTTATTTTTCCATCATTATTAATATTATTTTTCTATACTTCTTCAATTCAGCTGAATATTATATTAAATAAAAAATAATAGTTTTAATCAATATTTATAGTGTCCATGAATTAATAGTTTAAACTAAAAAAATTAATTGATATTTAAAAATCAAAATTTAAAATTTAATTTTATAAAATTAAATCTAATATTAAAATAAAGAAACAAAGTGAAGGATGACAAAAGGGAAGAAGAATAATAATTTTGAAATAATATCAGATTTAGTATATAACTGAAATAATATTATATTTAAAATGTTAAAAGTGTAAAAAGATCAAATTGTCCAAACCTCCAAAAGGGTATATAAAATGGACCATTTTCGAGACCCTTAGTCCAAGGATGTCTGACGATATTTTTAAAGTCCAGAGACTATGGCAAGATAAATCCATAGTCCATGGACCATTTTTTTTAGGTCACTCTAATAAATATAATAAGTAATTATTATCAGTATATTATTAATTGTTAATTTATTAGGAAAATATTATTGTAATTTTAAAATGATTGATTATAGTTATTGCTATATTTTTTATTTTATTAATGAAAATTAAATTATTTTTAGTTTAATATTTAAATTAAATTGTATAAAATTTAATGGTTTCCTAAAAAAGAAATGTAAAGTTGTTAGAAATCATATTTCTAGGATTCATTTTTCTAACAACAATTTTTTATGCATAAACATGCTCTACATATTTTATTGTTATTCTCTTTTACGGGGAGTATTATATTGCTAACTAAATACTTAATTGCAAACTATAATTAAATAATAGCCCTTAGATATTCAAATAAAGAGCCTAGATTATCAGTTCGGAATGTCGATACGACCAACAAAAAAACGTCAATAAGGGTATTAAGGTCAATTTATAACAAATTAATTATAACTAACTTTTGAAAAATACCACATAACCTTAAAACACATAACTTTCTTGATTTAAATTATTTTTTCGCACAACATATATCAAATTAACGATAATTTCATAAGGATTCTAACGAGATCGCACTTGCATATGTACCGATGTCAAAATTTGAAAAAAAATTAAAAAAATTTCAATTTTTTCGTACAACAACAAATGTCAACACAGTATATAAAATATGTAAATATAATACACGTAGAATGTCATTTTTAAATCCATGTGTCGACATAAGCAATGTGTTGACATTCTCAAAGCATTATGTTGATATTTGCAAAACACTATATTGATATTTTCATCCAAAACCCTAATTTGGTAGTTTTTTTTTATCTTTTTCAATTTAGTTAATAAAAATGAAAATTACACGTGACAAATTTTAGACCACTAGATTTCTAAAATTATATGATCTTAAATTAATTATAGTTAGCAACTAGAGAGTGAGTTAACAATTGATCACTCCCTCACTCGTATATTGTTACTATAAATTTTTCATTAAAATTTATACTCCAGACTGAGCATTTAGAAGAAAAAGAGCGGCTCTGTATGCGTTTTACAAATGGTTTTGATGCCTTACTAGCAATGGTACGACTCTTCAGAACTTTTCTCTGTATCTTTTTGGTTTTAATTTTCAGAGTGCATCTATGTTGTAATTTAGTATCTTGTGTCAATCCTCCAACTTGGTCAAAAAATAGAATAAAAGAGAAAATACGAAGGCTATCGTTATCATAATATTTGGTATTTTCAAATTGAAAAGTGAGCTAGTAAAATCGACGGAAAATTATTAATTAATATTATATTCATATCTACCATTTTTTGTGATTTTTCTTCTTGATCAAAAATTTAAAATTAAAATAAAAAGTAATATTTAAAAATAGTACTCATATTATGTGATTCTTATCGAAAATTTCAGATTTTAAAAAATACACACATATCTTGTGTGCACGAGTTTTAAGGATTAGAATTAAAAAACGTGAAATAGTTATTTGAAGTACCCCTCCGTCTTTCTGATTTTATTCTCATCGCAAACCTAATGTTCAGGACTAAATTTACAAAAACGAGAAATAGTTATCTAAAGTACCCTTCCCCTCTTTCTAGTTTTTATTCTCTACATAAATTGTGCTTCTTTAATTCGGCATGGATTAGTACTCTAATTAGGTCATGGACTAGTACTCTAATGTATTTGTCAAAATAGGCAAAATATAGACCGATTTCATAAGCCAAATACACGAAGGTACTAAACATAATGTATAAGACTACAATCACAAAAATGAGAACTTTGTTATCTGAAGTACCCCTCCCTCATTTTATTCTCTACATAAATTGTGCTTCTTTACATTACTTTCAGGTTTTCCTCTTGTTTGTATTCGATGCTTGATGTTGATGAGATAAACTCTATAACTATAACCATGAGTTAAGTTTAATCTCATCACTGCATGACCAAGAATAACATGAAGATAAAGAAAGTTGAGTTGTGATGACGACGAAGATGATGAAGACGAGGTTGATCTGAAGTACTAGTTTAAAGTTGAAAATAGTTAATGCATAACTTAAATCACAAAAATACTCCTAATTAATTAAAAGGTTGTCCAAATTACTTGTAACATTGAGCCAAGAGTGTGCAATACGAATTTATACTATAATAGTGCAAACTAATAGTCTACTGAGCTTCAATTGAAATGTGCTTGATTTAACTAAGATATGACATTATTTGAGGAGTATTAGTTTAAAAGAGTATACTAAAGTAATTTTTTTGCATCCATGGTATGCCGAACTAGGGATGTAGATTGGGGATGTAATCAGTCCATTATAGTTTCGTATTTTAATTCAAATGGACTATAACTTAATCCCACAAATTAAGTTTATTTATAGTTCATCAATACATATCATAAAAGTAAAGCAGGCTTATAATTTAGTAGTAGTAATAAAATCAAACATGACTATCCAGAAATAAAATTGATATTTTGATGTTCATTTCCAAATGAAAACGACAAACCTGGTCTAAAGAATGTTGACATGAGGATAGTGTCGAAGTTGGTCCTTTGCGCGATTCCTCGCAAATATTTCATCGTCCATTTGGCTAGGAGACATGTATGTCATCATCTCCATAACAATGATAACACGCTTTGTACATCTCTTGGTGTGATGCCTATTAATCAAAGAAGAAGGAGTAATTAATCATTATCCAACTATACATCAAATAAGTTACTTGGAAGATTTCAAGAAATGAATAGATAGTTACCTCTAACACAAATCTATGCAAAGAAGGTGTCATACTAAACCAATCTATGAATTGCACGAGAGGCCTCTTGTCACAGTAATCACTCTCAAGAACAGCTACCAATTCCTTAAGATTAGGCATCTTCAACGGCAAATTGTCCTGAACAATATATGTGTATATCATCTTTGGGATGTGATCAAATCAATAAATAAAATTCTGTCAAAAATCAAAGCAAATCTCAATCATTGGATCTTGTGATGTAACCGTTAGATTAATGCCACGTGTCATCTAAAAGTGTAGATTGTGTAGTCTAATAATGTACTTCGGCTAGATCGTGTATTTTAATAATGTAGCTCGACTAACAATGAACTCTTTTAGTGTAATAATGTAGCTCTGATAATACTATCACGACCATCGAGATTTGATTTGATTTTTGACAGAATATAACTTATTGACCCTAGTGCACCCCAATCTTAATAAACGTATATATTATCCTAGCTAATTTATTGAAAATCAATCGCATGCTTACCCAACGTTCAAATTTGCTCTCGGTAAATATCTTGAGCATGTGTAGTTGCGGAAGCAAAGAACGAAACATTTTGAAAATATCCACCATCGAAGAACAATCAAACGAACGGCGGACGTGCCTGATGCACTATTTATTAGCACTAAAAATACCTGCAAGTTTATAGGGTAGATCTAGTATAGCTAAAGGTCAGTACCGGGATATCGAACACGGGTAATAAGATTGCAACTGTCTATCATATACTAAGCGCCATATACTATCTATAGACACACATTATTTTTGGTTTTTGGTTTTATAAACTAGACATAAATATAAATAAATAAAATAAAATAATACAAAACAGGCTAAAGAATGTAGAGTTTTGGGATCCAACTAATATAACCTAGTGATGATTAATCTCATGAAACCTTTACCTTTATGTGTCTCCATTAAGCACTGATTGGACTTCAAACTCGCTGGCAGAATGGGCTCGAACAGAGGCTGCTGCACCTTGGTCTTTTTGCACCTTTTTCTATCTTTTTCTATCATTTATCAACAAACACATTAAAAATACCAAATGTATAACAAATGCAATTTAAGAACATAATTTGCATGATCGACATTTAAAACGAGTCAAATCTAACCCTTAGAAACATGCAAAATCCGTGTTCGTCAGTGCCCAAATCAAGAGCTGAGTAAGCAGACGAGCATCGACGAGCACAAATTTACAACGTCGACCGATGTACTTGAAACGGACAAGCTCCAACGATTTCTAGGCATTTGAACAACGGAGAGGTCCGGACAATTTCCAGATATGAAAGTGCTTTCGTATGAGTCACACTGAGTTTCTCAAGGAGACGACAGTTCCCCAACAAAAATGCCACAGCCTCACCACTCACATCCACACAACGCAAACACAATTTCTTCAGCAGCTTCAGATTGTCAGGGAAATTTCCTTGTTTGTACGACCATGATCAAATAAAGTCTCTCAACCTTTCTACTCACAGCGTAGCTAACCCAATCATTGAAATGTGATTTGAAAAAGATGAAGATAAATGCGGAACGACACTCTGAATTTGACAAGATTAATGGAGGGTTTGGGGAGCATTGTAAGTAGGCGATCAACCCAGCTAACATAGGGCTGCCATAATTTTTGGGCATATTTAATGTTTCCATCCAATAATCGACATGTAGATCTAGATTGCCTCCACCGAGAGCAAAGTGTGCTAGTCGCCATGGCTTCTTTCAAGCTCAACGATGACAATATTAACCCTAATATTTCATCTGGGAGCATGGGAGCATGCTAATTTGATCATCCTGAAAATCACAAATCCCGAAAAAAATGCCTCAAATAACGTGGGACGGAGGGGGTACATAGACAAGCAAGTCCACGTGGCGGACTAAGATTGAATCTGCTTCGGTTAATATTGGTGTCATATTGTACTTTAAAAGTGGTTGTAATCTTAACACCTATATAAATATTAACAAAGAATATACGTACCGTGTCGACTCGCCTTCGCAGCACTATCGCCATTATTGTTTAACTCTGCAACTCCTATATTTCTAGTTTCTACATTATATACTCAATTTAAAGTTTATGTTTTACGGAGTACGGAGTATTTATTTTGTAAATAAGATCACTCATATTTGTACCAAATCATAAATTAAATCTTCTTTCTGTGAAGAGAATCTCTGTAACGATAAACTAAATCTTTTTTTTCTCTAAATAGAAATTTTTTGTAGTACAATTGTTTTTTCTCCAGAAAGAGAGAATATTTTATTTGTGATTACGATAATAAATTCCTTGGTTTGGAAAGAAAGAATAGATACGTTGTATCCGAGGATAAGAAAAGAGACGTGATGCCGGATTATAACGTTAGATATTTTCTTTGGGCACATATTTTTATGAGCGAAAAAAATAGAGAGAAAAAAATAGGAAAGATGAGAAGATATGAGAGATAGAATGTTGGTTCTTTTGCCATAAAAGAAAATTTCCCACTTATAGTAGGATTGCCTAAAAAGAAATACATCTCACTTGTAATAGGGTTTAAGGGCCGCGGAAGTGCTATTTAAGTTGAAAGTACAAATGAATTGAGAAATGTGATGGAATGAAAACTCTAAATATTGTACAAACTCAAACTATGATCTGGACCATTGAAAAATGTCAACAGATAAAAAAAAAGCATCAACAAGAAAATGTCAACAGAATTTCAACGGTCAATGATTGACGCTGTGTTGATATTGTATTGCACCTGTGTTGATATTAAAATTTTAAAATTTTACACTGTGTTGATATTGTATTAAAACAGCGTTGAAACTGTGTTGAGGAGTTTTGAGTTTGTACAATATATAAATTTACATTTTATCACTACCAAACGAATTGATTCAAGATACCTTTGTTTTTCTAAACAAAACTTTAGTTTAGTTATTCATGTATTAAAATACCACACAAGAACACTTTCAAGTAATACTTCATCCTCCCATAAAAATTCGTCACGTCTTTTTATTTACGCTTTATTTATATTAATTTATTATCCTTCACTTTAATAAATTTTTTATATTTTCTTACTTATTTTATTTTTCTCTTTTATATTTGATTAATTTTACATTAAAATTTTAATTTAGTGTCGTTCACCAATGAAACTATATTCATTGAAAATGAGCGACTCTACGTGTAGTTATAGAGTTGTCAACTGGATCGACCCAGCTCGGCCCAGGCCCAGCCCACTAGTAAAACGAAGCGGGCCTGGACTGGGCTCATCAATTGAGATGGGCTCCAATTAGGCTATTTTTGTAAACCCAGGCCTAGGACTATCCGGAGCCCAGCCCAAGCTCAGGACCAGCCCGGGCCCATCAGAGGCCAACCTTCTATAATTAGTTTTTTTAAATGTAATTAGTGATTAATCACTAATAATAGTATATTAATCTATTGATGCATGTCACCTTATGCACGAAAAATGTTAATTTTATCTATATCTTTCCAATATTTTGGTTGTCTCTGAATGACTCAAATAGTAATAGTTTAATATCAACATAAGTTTCCAAATAAATCATGAATGAAACATTTAATCTTGATCTAAACTTTGTTTATATAATTTTTTCATCAAAGATGTAAAAAAGATGATTCTGAGTTTAACTTTAAGAATACTACGTATTCAATCCGTAATATATGATGATAATTATAGAATTCTTTAAATTTGTTAGTTAGTTCATATACTCTTAGCTTTAAAAATTCAACATCAACTCATATGTAATCTTCTACTAACAAAACAAAACTAACAATATTGGTTATTCTTTTAGTTATACACTTACTTTTAAATAGAATAAAGAACATGAAAAATATTTTTGACATAAAGTCAATAAATGAACTTTAAGACATTATTAAATTTAGATTTAGTTAATGCGATATAAAAATACAAGTTATATGTTTTATTTTTGCGTATAATACATTTAGGATATCTTAAAATATTTAAACAAAAAAATTAAACAAAGCCCAGCCCAGCCTGGGCCCACGTGACAAGTGGGCCTGAGCCGGGCTGGGCTTAGCAAAATTAGAAAAAGCCCGGCCCAGCCCACCTGGCTTCATACATAGGCTTGGGCCGGGCCGGGCCTCGGCCGGCCCGACCCACTTGACATCTCTATGTGGTTATCACGTTTTACAAATGATTTCGATGCCTAAATAATTATTACTACATGCAAGTCCCGTTCGGTTTCCTATGCTATAAAGCATAATATTAATTTTAACAAATTTTTCATAGAACTTTAGTACATATTTTATACAGTATTAGATGAATAAAGATAAATAATGTGTTTCGGTTCTCTTTGTAAGTTTTAGAAAAATGAGTTTATATATACGCATTTTTATTTTTATTTTTAATTTTTTTGTATAAATTCAGATTTTTCAGCTTCATGTAGGATTACATAGGTTTTCCAAATTTTCAGATTGGGCAAAAATACGAACAGAAATTCCACTGTCCATCTTTTTTCAGATTTTGTGATTATTTTTTAATGGATTTTGGTATTTAATGTAATTTAGATTTTTCGATTTAGATCGGTTTTGAAAGTTTGATTTATAGATTGGGTTTTAATTTTAAATAATTTAATTTTCCGATTCAACCCAGGCTAAGCAAATAACCGAAACAAAAATCAAATGTTCATCTCTAAAAATTAGCACATCAACAGCCCATAAGAGCATCCACAATGGGTTTAGGCTAGCCATGGACCAGCCAAAGGCTAGCCACAAACTCTTCCTGCCACATCATCAACACTAAAATTCATCATATCACATCATCAGGACAAACAACTGGACAAGCAATAGACTAGCCACAACAAACAAAATTAAAAAAAAAAAACAACTAAATTTACGGAATTAAACACAAAATATGGAACTAAAATTTACGACACATATACGGGAAAATTCATTAATTTCATTTTTTTTTAAAAAGTACATTAATTAAAAAAAATTACATAATTAAAACAAAAACCAGGCTTCCACACACGAGCCCCCGCCTCACTCTACTTTATTAAAAAAATACATTAAAAAATGCAATAATTTTATATAAATTTTAAAAAAAGTACTCCCTCCGTTCCAGAGTAATAGAGGCGTTTCGTTTTGAGCTCTTGTTTTGAAAAAATGATAATAAATAGTTAAAGTGGAGAGAGAGTAAGTAAGAAATAGAATAATGTAGTGAAGAGTCTTATCTACAATATTCTCTCTCTTACTTTACTCTTTCTCCACTTTAACTATTTATTATTATTTTTTCAAAATGAGTGCTCAAAACGAAACGCCTCTATTACTGTGGAACGGAGGGAGTACATCCTAAAAAAAATAAAATTAAAAAAAAAATCATAAAAAAATACATTAAAAATGCAATAAAAAATGCATAAAAAATACATTAAAAATGCAATAAATTAAAAGAATGCATAAAAAATACATTAAAAAAATACAACCGGCTAGCCGAAATTGAGCCTACTTTGGCGGCTAGCGCCCGCAAATCGGCTAGAGCTCGCCGATCGGCTAGCCTAAATCGCCGCAATGGAGGCTAGCGGATCGGCTAGCGCCCGCGATCGGCTAGCCTATCCGCTAGCCTCTATTGTGGATGCTCTAAAACTAAGAAACACTTCTATTACGTTATTCATTTTCTCCTTTCTTGTTTATTAAATTATTTTTATTTACGTACTCTAGTAGTTTGAGAAATGAAAAGCTACATGGAAATTAACAATTAGGAGTAATACATAATTAAAATAAAATTTTCATTATAAAGAGAATCGAAACACACCTATTTTTTTTTTCAACTGCTTCTTTATCGCATTTCCACTCACAAACATCAACGCACCTTGAGGTGGGTTAGTCGCATTTGGCAAAGGATGTGGAGTCGAGTCGTGATCCATTTCTTCGACTCTTGTCCACATTAGTGATCAATTATGACCACTTGCGCGCTCGGAGTCCCACCACACGCGGCTGTGCAACCACGGTCCCGAGTGTGCGGGTGCCCCGCGTTGGTAACGCACTAGATGAATTACTATAATGGACCCATCGCTGTCATGCGCCAGACAGCAAGTAGCCTCTCACTCTCTCTCTCTCCCTCATTTATTTTTTGTCAATTCATGTAATTTGTGACATTTATTAATTCCATTCTATTATCTTTAGTATTCATTCATCTCTCACACTAAACCCTATAAATATGCAAATAAATAAATTAACATAAATAATTGAGAAAAAATCCCGTCTTTTTAATCGGTTTTGTAAAATCTTCACTCTCTGGATTTCTCCACAGCCCGTATTTCTTCGCCGGAAAATCCCTTCGCAATTGCAGATGCGTATTTTTGCCCGGTGATTTCTTCGATCGAGTCGATTCAGATCTGTATGTATATATTTCCGTGCGTAATATTTTATATATGGCGGCTGCGACTGTTTAGTAAATGCGTATGATTTTGTTGATTGGCGTTTCCATAAATTACTCCATTTTTGACCTTTCAGTTGACTGCCTTGTCGATAGATATTATTGACTCTTTGGTGAAAGTGTGCTGATTTGTTCAATTTATTCGTTGTTTATTTCGGCTTGTTATGGTAATTCAACTATAGTGTGAAAGGGAATTTTAATCTCATCTTTTTCTGTGGAACCTCTACAATAATGTATGCCTTTTTCTCTTTGTCGTTTTGTGGCAACTTTTGTCTCTGTAAGATGCTTCCTTTTGTTGATCTTAAATGCTGCCGCATTGTTAGATGAGATAATCGATTTATTTGGATTGTTTTGGTGACTGGAGTTTTTTTTTGGGGATAATTTGGAATGCAGTTTTTGTTTTATATGGAGTTTGCATCTTGCTTTTGTGTTTCTGTGCTGTGTTGTAGAATTTAGAGGTTAAATTTGGATGCTTTTGAGATGAATTTAGAGGTGAATTATGGTGCAGAAGTAGGTGGGATGGTGGTCAGAATCAGATGAGAACAACTGGTGTTATTGGTAGTGGAGGGAGGAGGTTTTTTGTTCTATTCTTCAGCTTCTGGAGATAGTAACCGATTGAGACTTCTTTTATCGGGTCGGAAAAAACGAGAAGGAATCCATGAGAGTAGCACCGTGGAGCCAGTACCAGTTGGTAGACCAAGAGACTGATCCTTATCCTGATCTCCACCTGGCTCCTGTGAAGAACCGGCTAGTCCGCGGGTGTGCCTCCTTTGTGTGCATTGGTCGCCATGCCGCTGGACGTGAAAAATCTTTTCCTCTCAAAGTTGGACCGACTCAAAACCAAGAAGTTTTGCCGGAGCCTGTAGATGTTGACGAGAGTAAAGTTCAAGTGAATTCTGTTGATGATCCAGTTAATTACAATGAAAATATTAGGGCGATAGTTAGTCTTAAGAGTAGCCTGAAGAAGTCAGCAAATATTGGTCCGGTTGCTCGTGCTGCTGATAGTGGAAACTCCAACAAGCATGAAGCGGACACAGGTCAGTTGGAGAGGAGGAAAGTGCAATGGACGGACACAACTGGGGGAGAGCTTTTTGAGATACGAGAATTTGAGATGAGGTAACAGGAGCTTCTGATGCATGATTTTGAACAAAAACATGAGTAGCTACCATATCAGTATGTGCCTGTTTGAAAATTTTCCAGATTTTTTCACTTGCTTGCTTGTTTTTTATATATGTGGAGGAGTGTGATGTAAAGTCCAAATCTTTCTTGAAATTTGCTCCAAGCATGTTATTATAGAATTTGAAAATTACCTCTACCAAAAGGTGTTTGCTTTTGCTGCCCTCTGTCTCTATTTCAACTGTATTAGTGTGGAAAATATCATTTTGTTAACAATTTGCTAATTTAGTTGCGAAAAATGATGTTTAATGAGGTCGTACTTGAAGTGCTGGCTCCAAGCATGTTACTACAACATCAAATTTTTTGCCTCTATTCTATTGCTCTAGCTTGGTCTTCATGTTGTCTATGATGTATAAGGCAGGGAGGACAGTGTCATCTGTCATTTTATTCTTTGCCCTTATGGCAAACTCAGTTTATTCATGATTTGTTTAGGTGTAGTTCTAGAAAGCAAGGTTGTACGCTTAGGTTGATCTGGTATCTGCTTTCGTGCAAGGTATTACTTTTAAGCTCATCTTTTTTTAAATGTCTTCATACCATATGTACAATTTATGACAAAAGTATATACTTATCATGATACAGCGCATATGGGTTCAATTCTAGTGTATCAAATGCTGAAGCAGGTTTTAGTATGATTCCTTTTAAAAACACATCCAAACAAATATTTTAGAGAACTACTTTTCCATACGTTATATTTAATTCTGAAATACCTACTTGCACATGGCCATGAGTATTTTCAATGAAGACACAGTGAATTGCAAACATCACTCTTCAGTTTCGTGGAAGTTTGGTCAATATAAGGTAGATAAGTTTTTTGGGTGGATCAATAGTATACCTCTTGGATTGTTCTTTGACATGCTTTAGAATGCTGATCTTGTAGCCAACTTTAGTACTCATACGCTGGGTTCTTCATCCAACTGTCGATATTGTCAAGTTTCATGTATTTCCAAATTGGGGAATGAATGTTTGACTCTACAAAGATGCCCTTATCTGCATGTTTCTTCTCACTTTCCTCTTTCTAATCAAGTGTGTATTTTCTCAGTGAAGATGGATCGGACGATGAATTTGATTATTTGACTGCAAAGAGTTGCTCATGCCGAATAATGTAGTGGGCCATGTTTCTGACTATTACTATGACAAGCCTTTCATGTGCTACCTGAAGTCCGAGCAACCAAAACACTGGTTTGATCTCTGCTAGCCCTGTCATTGGATTACGAGAAAATGGAAACTTGGAGGTAATGCAAGATGCCATGGCGATTCACTAGCCTGCTCTGATCATATTCTTGCTTGCATTCAGTTGTGGCGCTTTAGGATATGGTGTTTTTGAAGGTTAAAATTCCGTCTTTTGGCCTTCTTATATTGTTCTTTTGAGTTAGAGAAGAGCTCCTGTCATCTTTAGGTGAGCCGAACGCATGAATGAGGATATAGTCGTTTCGTTCTCCTCTGTTAAGGACATCAGTGATGAGTTATGTATTTTGTAGTTGTCAATATGCAGTAGTAGTAATTATTTGAAAAGCTGTGTATATTCTGCTTTGATTGATGCCTATGGCTAAGAGTGACTTGTAGTACATTTTTTCTTTTTCTTTTGAGAAAACCTTTCCTTCATTTTAAAATCTTTGCCTGGGAGTGAATCGTATAACTGTATTGATGTAGTACAAGGTTTTAGTATCTTGACTTTTGGTAGTAAAATCAATAATACTCCCTCTTTCTCATAATAAGATCGCATAGTTGGAGAATCTATATTTTAGGTGATATTCTTTTGTGTATTAGGTCGAGAGAGAAAATAGTATATTTATATTAATATGAGAGAGAACTTTTTTAAAAAAGGTAAATATGACATTTTTTGTGGGACAAACTAAAAAAGAAAGGGTGTTATGGAATGGAGGTTATTAGTTGTGATATTAGTCGAGTGGAATGAGCCTGATTTTGGTCTATTATTTTACCCACACACTGTAGGAATTTCAATTATTAACTCCTTTGGCTTCTAAGAGAATCTCAGTTATTTTCAATTATCTAACTCCTTCAGCTCCTAAGACCTAAGTCCTCACAACATGTCAGTTCGGTTTCCAATTTTCGAACACTAACAGTCTCTAACTGGCTGGATCACAACCGACATGTTGATTCTTTCGATTCAACTCACATTTTGTGTATTTCGAACCGTAATCGATGGTTAATCGCATAGTGACCTAAGATCGAGAAACCCAGTAAAAAGATCGCTTCAACTTACCTCGATTCAAATAATTTCTTGAATGTTTGAATGCTAGATCCATCCATATCCATATTGGAAAATATTAAATGTTTGAATGCAAAGACATAGTGAGTGGCAAAGAATTAGTTACAAGTCACAAGAATTTAGACGATCCAACAACACCCAAAATGTGATTCAACTGCTCCACCACTTGATTCATAGTAGGCCTATTCTTGGTATGATGATGCGCACACTCGAGCCCGATCTTGACAACCTCCTCGACCACGCCCTTCTCCAAATCCTCCCTCGCAATGCACCCATCCACCATCTCCACATACCTCCCGGCCCCCGCCATCGCCTTCGCCCACTCCATCAGCCTCACCTCCCTCCCGTCCTCCCCGGGGAACGGGAGGCTCGGCCTCCTCCCCGTCACCACCTCCACCACCAGCACCCCGAAGCTGTACACGTCCCCCGCCATCGTCGCCGCCGCAAACCCCTCCACGTACTCGGGCGGCATGTACCCCATCGTCCCCGCCACCTGCGTCGACACGTGCGAGTGGGGCCCCTCCACCCTCCTCGCCAGCCCGAAGTCCGCGATGTGGGCCCCGAACCCCGTGTCCAGCAGCACGTTGCTCGCCTTGATGTCCCTGTGGATGATCGGGATCGCCAGCTCGTGGTGCATGTACGCCAGCCCCTCCGCTACCCCCCTCACCAATCCCATCCGCGAGTGCCACGTCAGCGGCGCGAATTTTTCCACGTCATCACCACCATCACCATCCGACGTGTCGTACAGCCATTGGTCGAGGCTGCCTTTCTCGATAAACTCGTAAATCAGGACCCGATCCTGACCCGTGGCGCAGTACCCGAGGATCCGGACGATATTCGGGTGGCGGATCTTGGCTAGGGTTTCGATCTCGGCTTGGAATTCGCGGAGGCCTTGGAAGGCGTCGGGGGAGAGCTTCTTCACGGCGACGACGGTGTCGGAGCGGCGGAGGTGAGCCTTGTAGACGAGGCCGAAGCTGCCGTCGCCGATGATGAGGTCTTTGGAGAAGTTCTGTGTGGCGGCGACGAGCTCCTGCATCGAGACGTGGGGGAGGCTCGGGTCGAAGCTGTCGAAGACGGAGGGGCTCGGGTGAGAGCGGCGGCGGCGGCGGTGGTGCTTGGACTCGGTGTTGCAGAGGATGATGATGATGCCGAGGACTAGGGTTACGACGAAGAAGCTGGCGATGGCGGCGAGGATTGCTTGGTGAGTTTGATCCATTTTGGGGATTGGTTAATTGAGGTGAAATTGAGGCGCGTGGGTGGTTTTAGAGGGGGATTGGAGCTCCAGGAGATGGATGTTTTGACTGGGGAGAGGGGAAGGGGGAGCCGCCATTAACGGTGAGGAGAGAGAAAGAGAGAGAGAGGTGTTCAAAGAGAAGACTTGCCTGCAGTGTAGACTAAGGTGGGGGGCGTCAACGGTTTGATCCATTTTGTTTCTTTCTTATCGAGTTTTTTCTCTATTTTTATAATTTTAATTTAATTACAATGTTGAATAAGTAGCTAATTATTGAAGCTAGTACTAATAATGTTCTAACATGAAAAAATGTGTATTATACTTGTATTATAAACTATCAATCAAGTAAGAATATGCCAGCTAATATTTTGGGGGGAAATAGACCTATATTTGCCAAATTGTAGACATATTATTGGGGAAAATTGGAACTATATATAATTAAAATTTATTCTATTTCAATGCAATCAACAATCAAATCCTACTAAAACCTAACATTTCAAGACTAAAATTCTAAGACCTAACATTTCAAGACTAAATTAAAATAAGAACAAATGGAGAATGCTAGAGATGAATAAAAATTTAAATAAATAATACTCCCTCCATCCGTAGAGTCTTATTTTTTGATAGCACTAGTTTTATAGTAGACCCTTTTAAATGAGATGTGATGTGATACTCTATTATTATTTATAGTAAAAATAGAAAAACGAGATTCCTATTTACAGATAGAGGGAGTACTTAGAAAGAGAAGAAAATGAGAAAAGAAAGAAATAATAGATGAGAGGGAAATATTAAATATAAAAGACTAAAATATTTATTAAAACTAAAAAGTGTAAAAAGGCAAAAAAGTTCAAAAATAGTGTAAAACTATCATAAATATAAAATGACTATAATATTTATTAAAACTATAAAGTGTAAAAAGGCAAAAAAAAGTTCAAAATAGTGTAAAACTATCATAAAACTAAAATATAATTTTATTTAGCAGATAGTATTAGAAAATGCAAGTACATTTTCCAAAGAGGTTATTTATAATTCAATCTTTCCAAACAATACCTAAAACAATAATTCACCTCATTACCAAATTACTATTTCATTAAAAAGCTAAACTACAATTTGTTTTTAGTGTCCAATGGAAATTAATGTACTTAATTTCTAGAAACATTGAATAACGTTAACAAAAACATGGACACAACAGATCGACAAACTTTGTTCAACACATAATTTTCGAAGTCCATTTAAATTTCCTTTGTTGCCTCAACTTTCAATTGAATGTCGCGTTAATTTTTTTAGTCAAAACTCAACATTTACTTCTATGAATAATTCCAAAAATAGTTTTTAGTTTTACTAATACAATGTATTATAGGCTGTTGAGTGCTGGCCCCACGATGTTAACAGTATTATTTGGTTGTATTTTTTATGAAAAAAGTTGACTAGGGAATATGCGCAACGTGATATTGGTGATTTTCCATTTGCATCCAACTCTAATTCAAGGTCTTATATCTATTTAACTAGACTAAGATCGTCATGTTTGAATATGTCTCCTAAGTTAATTATATTTTATAATGTGTTCGAATTATTTTTATAGGTGTTGTGACATAATAGAACAATTGTGTAATCGAGATAAACAGAAACGTAAAGAGACACAAAATTTACGTGGTTCACCAACATTGTGTTGGCTACGTCCACGGGCAGGAAACGAAGAACAGATGTTATTAAGATTGTTTTCAGATTACATAGCTGCATGCCCTACTTTTATGTAAATAGGCACACATACGACGAGCTAGGCCCAATACATATTCATTTAGCTAGCGGCAAACTATACGGATACAAAGCATATAAACAATAGACTTGCTTCGTAAAATTCGAAAAGATTGTGCGTAGAAGAAACAATGGATATAAATTATTGAAACCGAACTTCTTTTTGAATTCAAACATTCAACAAACCTTTAAATCATTAAACTCTCCCAAACTCAACATTACCAAATTTATGGGCTTAATAGCCAAAAGAAGGCCTAACATTTCATTTGATATTTGGATAGTCATTTTTTAAACGTGTGGTCATATTGAGATTATAGTCAAACTGAATAAACGTTTCGATTAAAATTGGATGACACGATAATCATTTGATCAAAAAGTTGTATATATGCCAATAAATTGGCTAACACTCAATATAAAATGATATTTTTGTTTTTACTATTAAGCCAAAATAATAAACGGCCCTCCATATAACACTTGGGTCATGCCCATCCGATCAATCCGGCTCGGGCCCGACAAGACCCGATTTAATATATTTTAAATAATTTTTTGTTTATTAACACGGTGGTGTTTATGTATACTTTTATCTACTATAAAAATTACTTCACTTATTTATACTACTCCCTCCGTCCACGAATAAGAGTTCCGTTTTTCCATTTTGGTCCGTCCACGAATAAGAGTCACGGTTCATAATTATCATAAATGGTAAAGAGACCTCACATTCAACTAACACATTTAACTCACATGTCATTTAAAACTAATATATACAAGTGGGACCCCTATTCCACTAACTTTCTTCCACTCATTTTTCTTAACATTTCTTAAAACCCGCGCCATTTAAAAATGAGACTCTTAATCGTGGACGAAGGGAGTAATATTCAATGTTAAACATTACAAATGTGGAAATGAGTTTTGAGTTTTGGGTCAAATTCGAATGAGGTTAGGGCTAGGAATGGGCAGTGTTCGAGCTATGGGATGGGTTTGGCGAGGCCTAAGACAACCCGACCAGGGGCATTTCGGGCACACGCTAATCAGATAATCGATCTTACTATTTTTTATGGTATATATATGTAGCTATCGTGTCCCAAGCAAGTGCTAGTGGCAAGTGTCTTAAGATATCTATTACTCCACATTTTCTATTCAAAAATTAGGAATCGGACACAAAATATAATTGTATGTTCATGTTCAAACATTGTTGGAGGGTATACACACAATAGGTATGGAGCCCTTCTAGTTTCGGTTATGGTAGATTAATATTGAATTGAATATGTACCTTTTTCTTATTGAGGTCAGAAGAAATCAATTGAAATGAATATAGTAGGACTAGTAGTATATTTTACTAATGCTTATGATTATTTTTATTTCACTTTAATACTATCGTATACTTGTATGGGGCTATTTTGTTTTTCAGTCGTTAAGAAAAAATTGTAGTAAAGATTAATTTTGTCTCATTCTTAGAATCAAGGGGCCAGGATTTCATTGGAGAAGAGACAAAAATATAATACTATATAGGAAAAATTTATGTATTTGAAGAGGGACATTTAGTATATGGTTAGAGTGTATAATTAACAATATATATATAAATATCTAAGGTTTGAGATGGGTGAGAGGGGGCAATTGCCCAGCTGCTCCAACGCTGCCTGCGCCCCTACTTAGAATGTCTACATAAATTTTTTTTATTATTTAAATAATCATTATTTAGTATCCATTATTTTATTTTTAGAATTTAGTATATTAAAAAAAATGAGGTGATCAAAACATTGAAACGATAATTACCAAGTCAATTTTCTGATGGCTGAAACTTTAAACTTACTATGAGTACTAACAATTTACTGTCAACACATATAAACATAAATAATCATAATTTCAAACGTGCAACTTTTTCTTTAATGAAAAGCTACCAACCTTTTTAAGCTAAGGCACTAGGGTAGACTTATCTTAGAAAAACACAACACATGTATAACAAAAAATATCGTCGAGTTAATAGTAAGAAACATATTCATGAAGCAAACTATCGATGCAAAAAATCATTACAATGTCGATGCAAGATTTATTCATGTATTAGTAAAATACTTAAATTTGTGTAGCTACGCATCTGAAAACTTGTGTGTGCTAGTGCGATACTTAATTTTAAATCCACAATTATATTTCTTATTTCTAGAATCGAGTATCGTATTTATTTCTCTCTGCACATTTATAAATCGGCATTTAATTGGCCACCCATTATTTTGAATAAAACACTAAATGTCCAGCTAAATTAATCAACCAATAATGTATTATTTTCAAATCAAAACGCCACCCAAACACAACAATTCAACCCTAAATTAATAGTAATACAGGAATGATTAGTGACACAAAATTCCAAAAAAAGTGAATTAATTTATCACTCAACAAAAAAAAGGAATCCATTTCCCCAAAAACATTCCAAATAGTAAAATCGGGTTGGCAGCGAAGACGAAGACCCCTCAACTATTCAAAATCCCTAAAAAACCCCAATCTTAAATTGGCTGCATTTTCAAATTCAACCTTTCTCTAATAATTACGCCCAAAAACACACAGCAAAAAAGGGTGGGAGCACACAATTAATTACACCTAAAAGTTTCCCACTCTCACCATCGCCACTGTTTGTGCGTTTTATTGTGAGATGAGCAGACTGTCCAAGTTTGAAATCTTCGATTCGCTTCCGGCGTAGCTCCGTTGTAATTTTTTTTTCTGGTTGTGTTTTGTGCTGAATGGCTAAGCGCGTGTACCAAGTATGGAAGGGTAACAATGTGAGATTTATTCTGTTTTTCGCATTTTCTGGACTTCTGTTTAATTTTGTGGAATTCTGTTTTGCTTTAGCTTAGCTTGAAGTTGGGAGAGTGCTGAAATTAGGGTTATTTGTTTTTTCTGCTGCTCTTCTTAAGTTGTTTATTTTAATGAAGTGGTTATTTGCAGCTGAAGGATTTTGTTTTGTTTGCTTAATGGGATGTTTTTGTTTTGTGTGTATGCCTATGTGTGGAGTATAAGACTTATTTGTGGCTTTCCCCTTTACATGTACTTAATCTTGCAGCTATGGGGTACTTAAATGCACTTAATTTGATGTTGTATTGCTATTTTGATTGAATATCTGGTTGTACAATTCTCACTTGTTTGGATTAGTACTTTTGTGTAGTAATATAGAATCCAGATTTGATGCATGATTGGATGATTTCTGTGTTTCCTTGATCTTCTTTTTGGGTGGATCAAGTGAAACTTTTGACGAGTGTGCTTAACTGTAAACATGATGTGTCGTATAGATTGTATTTGTAATATGCTCCAGCACCTTTTTAGCTCACATAAAAATTAGACATTTGGGTGTTTTTGTGAAATAAATGAGCAATTCAGCTGCAAATAGTCGTTATCCTTTCTTAACATTAATCTTGTATCTTCTGATATGGCAATTAGAACTGAAGGCTTGCAGTCGGTGGTAACATAGTATAATATTATTTAGTCACTGATTAAGGGTGGTGAGATGTGTGTATTGTAATCAATAATTTGTATTAAGTAACTCTTTTACTTTCACGATACAACTATCAGAATCAAGATCTTCCATGACTCAGCTTGGTCTGTGATATACAAATGCCACTTTGCTCACCAATTAAGGGTGATGACATTTAATGTCAAACATGGCTTTTAGTAGTACCTGTAACATCACATATTAGTTTGTTTGTTATGTATGTATGGGATTTATTTTGAGTGTCATGTACAGAAATTGTTCCTATAGTAAAATCTTTGAAATTAGTACTCCTAAAATTGTTTTAGTAGGAATTGATAATCGATATTTACACCAAGCCCTTCATCTTTCATTATAGAGAAAAGGAAACTATGATGATGCTGGTGGCTTTTGACAGTTGATGCAAAATCTCTAAACCGGAACTGTTTTATTTGGTTCAAACTGTTGTACCAGATTATTCAATGCTACATCACACTTATCTTTTCATATTGTTTGGCTAAATTTAGGTGTATGCTATCTTTATACAGATTATAATAACAAGGTTCTTATTTGCCTATTCATATTCATTGTTGTCACTTGGCAAACTTCTTATATGCCTTTGAGCACTTAAAATTTTAACCTTTCTGCCTGTGGGAGTGGATATGTTACACTGTTCAAAACAAATGTTGATAAGTTCTCACATCATTCTGATATTGTCAATCTCAAATAGCTGTTGACGCTAGGTTGCATTTTGTTAGCATGTGGAGTTTAGCTTATTCACCAATCACCATTGCACATGGCCTTGAAATTGCATATTCCTGCCTATCAAAACTGCTCAAGTATTATTCTGTTTCATGGATACATATTCATGCTTATGTAAGAAATGACCATATATTGGAATCAAGTGGTATTTATGCACATGTCTTAGGAATGAACATAGTAGAATTGAAGTATTTGCTTTTACAACTCACTTTTAGCTTCTAAGATGTGACTACTTTGGCCTGGGAAGGTAATTGCTTTCATAAATTCTTAACACATAGGGTTAAGTTGTTGAATGCAATCAAAGCTTACCCTATCAGATGTTTAGCAGTGGTAATTAGTATTTACAACCTCCCTGCGTTCTCTCTGTATGTCAGTTAGTAGTCTATACATTCGATTACATTGAGAAATTCTGTGGCTGGGATCTTGATTATCACTTGGAGTCTTGTTTCTTCCTATATCTAGGACTAGTACCTAGACAGGATACACTAACCCCTTTTTACTGCAAATTTGAGAGAACTAAAATATGTTTTGAAAGAAAGGGTGCAGGTGATTCTATTCCAGTAAAGGTTATGTTATTCTACATGTAGATGACAAATTTAATTTGCACCTTCTGCAGATCTTTTTCCTGAGTGGGAGGTTGATTTTTGGCCCCGATGCAAGATCACTGCTTGTCACCTTATTGTTGCTCATTGCCCCTGTCGTTATCTTTTGTGTTTTTGTCGCAAGGCATCTTCGTCACCATTTCTCGTCCTACAATGCAGGATATGCAATCATTGTAGCTGCTATAGTCTTCACCATTCATGTCAGTTCCTAATATCTCTCCTGATTATTATGTAAATATTATGGGAATTTTCCTAAATTGTTTGCTAATGGATGCATCCTCCTGCGTCTTGGTTTATAACCTGTGATGTTGATTGTTCTACTAGTAGTAATAATTCGTCATCTCTGCTCATCCTAATCTAAATTGCTAATTGGTTCTGAATATATCATATGGATATGGGAGTCTTCTATAAACTTTCTCTTACGTAATTAAGGAGCTATTTTTAAGAATATATTAACAATAGTCTCAGCACAAGGTACCTAATAGTTTGTGACAGAGAAGGCTGATGAAGGGGGTTCTTATGCTCAGTACAGGATATCTGGAACAGCAATGCTTATGTTTTTGGTTATCAGGGCAATACCATATTAGTATAGAATTCTTGATATGATTTGTATCTTGTATCTCGATGAAAAAGGGTATGCTGGATAAATTACTGTTTGGGTTGTGTTATATTTTTCATATTGGCGTCCTAATATTGTGTTCTCATCACATTATACTAATATGTGTTTCCTTAAAGAATGAGAAATAATACATTACTACTAATATAGACTGGCATTCAAATCATCTAGTGGGTTAGTGTGTGACTCTAAAAAATAACAGAAGGAGAATGGTGTTTTGACCGTTAAATTCTGAAGTATAGGGTATATAATTTCTCTAAAATGATCCGCTAAATGAGTATGATCTTAACCCCTTCAAAGAACATAACTGTGGCATACACCTCTCTGGGATAATTTCTAGGATACGTGGATTAAATAATACTCTCAGTTTATGTTTTTCTGAATTTGATCCAGGGCAGCCTTATGGTTTAGTCGCAGATGCTAGTGTCTTGAGTTTAGTGTACCAAAGAGCTCCACTAATTTCTAACAGTATGACTTGTAACACCAGAAATACACATCACCTTATTGTTGGTATATGCTTATTGTGGATGAGCTCACACAACATGGAATGGCCTTTGAAGCATGAAGTTTGGCATTGCTTAATTGTAGAGCCTACAAGTTACCTGCTTGGTTTCTGCGCATTCTTTTTTTGCTGCAATAGTGCAATGGCAGCCAATAATGCTTTGAATAAAACTTTCTTGAGATAATTTATTTGTTAACCTAAATTTACAACCGGATTATACGGCCATATGGCAGCTCAGAAGGAGCCTGATTGAATGCATAGAAGAAACCACCTTTGTGGTTCTTTAATTCATCCACGTGGACTTATACCCACATTAGGTGACTGAACTTCCTTTTCTCTTTTCACACTTTGTGGTTTCATACTATTAACTACTCGCTCCGTCCCCAAAGAATATGCACTTTGGGTTCGGCACGTGTTTTAATGCAAAATTGGTGAAATAGGAGAGGTAGAGAGAAAAAGTAATTAAAGTATTGTTAGTGGAGAATGGGTCCCACCTCGTTAGAGAGAAAATAGTTTCCAAAATTGTTAAGTGCATATTCTTGTGGGACGGACTAAAAAGGAAAGAGTGCATATTCTTGTGGGATGGAGGAATATATGGCTAAGCAAGTCACTGTAGGTGTATTTTATACTCTACTGATCATCAATACCATTTTATATTCAGTATTGCATTTATGGTCATTGTGATTATCCAAAGAGACAAATGTAATATGGAAATCTTCATGGCTTATGGTTGTCTTTAATTGATTACTGTAGGTTCTAGTTTT
Source organism: Salvia hispanica (assembly GCF_023119035.1). Lineage (NCBI taxonomy): Eukaryota > Viridiplantae > Streptophyta > Magnoliopsida > Lamiales > Lamiaceae > Salvia > Salvia hispanica. The sequence goes on along the minus strand of NC_062966.1, from coordinate 1,286,896 downwards.
GTTGTTTCTAACCTCATCCCGAGATCCTGGGATTGTGCCACGTAATTCACACCCTCCAGAAGAAGAGTTTCGTTATGATACTTCTGCGTCAGTGGAGGTTGGTGGACGGCAGACACCAAGCCTCCAGTTCCCTCGAACCAAAGAAGTAATGGTCAATGGACTCCCTGTCAGAGTTAAATATTGTGATACCTGTATGCTATATCGTCCTCCTCGTTGCTCACACTGCTCGATCTGCAATAATTGTGTGGAGCGTTTTGATCATCACTGCCCTTGGGTAGGTCAGTGCATAGGAATGGTAAGATATCTTCTTCAAATCGTTTGATTCCTTTCGACCCTTCCTTTCTCTGCATTTTGGTTTTCTTTTGCATTGCTCCTCGTTACGCCTAACTTCTTTTTTTTCTTCAACTTCTATGCAGCGAAACTACCGTTATTTCTTCTGTTTTGTTTCCTCGGCAGCACTTCTTTGCATCTTTGTGTTTTCAATATCAGCTTACTATATCAAGGTTTTGATGGATGATCATAAAGGTACTGTGTGGACGGCAATGAAAGAATCTCCTGTATCTGTGATTCTGATGGGTTACTGTTTCATATCGTTATGGTTTGTTGGTGGGCTGACTGGATTTCACCTTTATCTAATAAGCACAAATCAGGTTTGCTTCCAATTTTTAACATTCTGAAGTTCAGTTTCTTGTTTCTACTGTAACACATCATCACTTAAACTGGAGAAATATTTTCTATTCTTGAGAGTGAAAGAAGCATTGCTGAAACTGTCGAGAGTCATTTTAATCTTATTTGTCAATTTTGCTTTGAGAAAATACTTCAGGTCATAATACAAATTACTATCTTGGGGTTTTCATTGCAGACAACCTATGAGAATTTCCGCTACAGAGCTGACAACAGGATCAATGTCTATGATCGTGGTTGCTTAAACAACTTTTCTGAAGTATTCTGTACACCGGTGAAGCCCTCAAAGAACAACTTCCGAGCTTTGGTGCAGGAGGAATCCCAGAGGCCACCGATGCCCATTTCTAGGGACAATGCCGAACCAGAGGAACCTGGAGATGGCCGACGTATGAAGGTGGAAGATGATTTAGACATCGGTGGAGATCTTTTGAAAATCTCACAGCGTCATAACATTGAAGACATTGAAGCTGACATTCGTAGTAGAGGAAGCGACGTACCCCATCACAATTCATCTGAAGGAGATTCCGCGTTGGGTTCTGACAGACGTCCCCCTGGCGTGCAATCAGAACCAACACGACACCCAAATTGGGGGCGAAGTGGGAGCTGGGACATCGGCAATGAGGGAAACTTCGCCAATTCGAAAGAAGCATTGCAGTCAGTGTGAAGAAGAGCAGTAGGCGTGCACCGGACATCAAGCGGTAAACTTGCAACTCGAACGATGTTCCTTTTGCGTTTAGATATTGGAAGAAAAATGCCATCTTCTATTCAATCCAAGGCCAAGTTGATCCATTTTTACTACCTGTTTAGGCTAAGATTTGTGCTATCATTCATCTCTTGCTCATCCTTGGATCAATCTAATCTTTGCCTTTTTTATTATTTTTATGAAAAATGTGAAGGTTTTATGTAATTGTGGTGGGGGAAAATGTCGTTTTTCTTACTTTGTATTTACCTCAAACTTCCCTATTTGATATCCATAGTGTGTGTGGGTTAATGAATCAGTATTCTTTGTGTAATTAACTTTTTTACATAGATTTGGTAACATTTTTATTTTGCGGCTTTACCATAATCTATGTTGTATCAACTATTTTCAGCTGTGAATCGTTACAATTTGGTTAAATTCATTGCGTTATTTTTTGCAGAGGTAGAAGATTAGGCATAAGAAAACACTGTAATTAATACTCCCTCCGCCCGCGAATAGGAGTCCCGTTTTGCCATTTTAATCCGTCCACGAATAGGAGTCCCGGTTCACTTTTACCATAAATGGTAATAGGGTCCTATCTTTCACTAACTCATTCCACTCACATTTTATTTAAAACTAATATATACAAGTGGGACCCCTTATTCCATTAACTTTTTTTTACCCATTTTTCTTAACATTTCTTAAAATCCGTGTCACCAAGAAATAAGACTCCTAATGACGGACCGAGGAAGTATCAATTCTTGGAATACTATTACTTGAATTAAATGGAAATCAAATGGCCAACTCGATTTAATGCATGTTCTATACGTTTGAACAATGAAAGTGATAAGCACTACGTAACATCCACATTCATTTCAACATATTAATGTCAGCAGTTTTATATATTTTCTTAAACTCAACATTGTATGTATAGTGCATTCTTGATAAGTACCATCAGAAAATAAATGGATCCTTCAAGATATATTGTAATATTCTTCACACTTAACCTCTATTTCCTAGTCATTCTTTCACCAACAATTGCATCAAAAGAAAAGGATCACCGCAACAAAAACTCACCAAATGCAATTCCATATGAAACAGTAAACCGTTTCTGCCTTTACAGAAGGTTGTATGTGGAAAGGCCCTTCTGCCTCAGTGTGCTCAAAAGAAGTCATGCTGCCTATGCAAAAAAGGACAATTTAGTCCCCCTTCTCGAGGTTGCCATAAACTCGACCTCCATTTACGTGTGCAAGACCTTGTCCTATTTGCAGGACACTTATGCTAAGTTCAAAACGAGGGAAGTCGAGGAGTGCCTGTCCTGTTATGAGGAGATTGCCGGATACATGACAAAAGTCATAACTGATGTTTCACAAGAACCGGCCATTGCAGGTCTAGATGGTGAGGTGATTATCAGCTATGTAAACCGTTGTGACAAGGCTGTTGTGAAGCACAAGGGCATTTTGGAGAAGAATCAATTGGCCATCAAGCATGCCACGTTGATGATAGACATTGCTGATGGCCTCAGCAGTACGAGAAATTTTTAAAAGATCGCTATGTTTACTATGTAGGCATTACTGTTATTGTTAATGATACTATTTGGGGATAATAAGTTTCATAATCGAACAATAAGTGAATTAGTAATTGATAGAAACATGGAAAAAAATATTTGAGTTTTCTGGTGTTTCATTTGTTGATGTTTCTTTATTTGCTACAGAGGATTTTACATGGTTTTTACTCTTTTCTTCGTTTCTTCCATTGCACACAATCTTTAATCATCACAAACACCAGAATATTAAGCATTACAAACACATACATATAGCAGAACAAATCAAACACAAGACAAAAGAAATGAGACGAGAGTCGCATAACATGACCTCAACTCTCAATAACCTGTATACAATGATAACTCGAACGTTTCAAGGTTACAATTTGGCATTGTGCAAAACAACTTGTGATGTTAAACAGTTGCATCGCAGTCGACCATTGCCTTTTGCACATTCCTCAATCGAAGAATTGTAATGAGAACGACAGTATTGAAGAAGAATTGTGACACACATCAGTTCTTATCTCTTCTAAAAAGGAAGGAAGGAATTATGGTACAGTTAATGTTAAGACAACTTGGACCAGCATTAATAATATGGAAACCAATCTTGTTCACTTACAGCCACTCCAGCTTGCCATGGTGCTCCACGAGATGATGAATTTTACCGTTAGGTAGCAATTCCAGATTCTTCACTTTGACAGGTTTTGTGCTGTTCTTCACTTCAAACCTTGGTGCAGGGCTCTGTGCTCCCACACTTCTTAACGTATCTGGTGACACTTCATCAAGGAACTCATCTGCAACATCTCCATCTTCATCCATTTTAAGGCGCCTAGCATACCACCTCAAGCCCTGAGCAATATGGAATGTAATTACTGAACTGACACCAGTAAAGATAAAAGTGTTACCGCAGTAGTTTCTCATCAGTGTACGCACATGATTATAAATCATAGCAATACTAGTGGAAAGAATTTATTATGCGATGACAAGTTATATAGCAATGATATAGATCGGGCAGAATCCACATTAAGATGAGAAACTAGGATATTACTCATAAAACTACTGTATTATTTATAGGATTTGTGCAACGACAGGCACTCAATCAAGCACAGAGTAATAAAAGCTGCAAAACCAATCAACCCAGCTGTAAGCCTATAGAGTCAGCTCCACCGGAGCTTGATACCACCAACATCTGAGGCAGTAAGCTTGAAAACCAATAAACCCAGCTCTTGAAAATGGAAACATCCGTTCCCACCGTTCCATGTTAATAGAGTCATTTTTCTATTTTGGAAAGTTTCAAGATAATTGAGTCATTTCTATTTTTGGTAAAAAGTAACTCTCTTTTACTTTATTCTCTCTTCATCTCTCTTACTTTATTCACCACCCATTTAGCACACTATTCTTAAACTCCGTGCCAAAAAGAAATGCCTCAATTAACAAGGAACGGAGGGAGTATAATACTACATCAAATTCATCATCTTTATGTTAGCCCATTACAGCTACTTGCAGGAACACAATGCACTGGTCTGCATCCTGCAATTACGCAATCTTACTACATGCTCAAATGCTATCCCTTTTCCAAGATCTAGGAAGCATTTCATGACGACTGTTATCCAACTTCCAATAATCTATTGCCCCTGCTCCCTATGGGCCTTCCAGTAACATAGGCAAGCCATGTCAGACACGTCTCTGACTCTCTGATCTTACCTCGTGTCCTTAAATAGCCCATACTCTTGACATTTCTAATACCGCATCAACTTAATATATATGCGGCTTTACCAGAAAACCAACTTGGACTAATGATATTTCATCAATACCCCACCTTTCCAATTGGCAATAAAGGAATGACATGGCAAACATTCATCTCTAATAGTTGTGTTTAATTCTGAGTAAGTAATCAAATGCATATTTAAGCCCAATATGTGATTAAACATAAGGATCGCAATTTACCGGCACTCTTTAAGCACCAACCACACTACCTTATTGATCAGTAAGCAAGCAAGGACACATATATAAGGTTGAGAATGGAATACACAAAAGCTCATTTTGAAAAATTAGCAACCCAGACAATGTTGATACCTAGAAATTACAAAAGTCATCCTACCAAAGAATTAATAGCCATTAAGCTTTCTTTCTTCTTTGTCAAGAAAATAGAGTATACCGGATATTCAAATAAAAACACAGCTTCCTCTAGGTATTCCAAATTATACCAGCCTTACATAAATGTGGTTGTTAAGTTTTCATTTTAGTCAAACAGTGCCCTTTCGAAGGCTTTCCGTTTTGGACTACTAACTTAGATAGAATAATTAAAATTAAGCCTCTTTCCAAAGAGTTACTTTCCATTCTAAATTATAAACTTATGCACGAAAGTCAATGAAATGGCTACTAATATAGTCTAGGATGCCCTAAAGAATCTGACCAACAAAATTTTGATCTTGAATTCCATGAAAACAAATTCAATCTCCACAATAATCACATGGAAGCATACAACTTACAAAAACAAATAAAAATGACTGACTTTTTACTTCAGTAATCGAAGGCAATCACTTTCTATATGCAGAACTTCAGAAACAGCAAAAAAAGTCTTAACATAGATATAACTCTAAAAGACAAACCTGAGAAGTTCTGCAAGCAAATACGTCCTAACAAGCATGGATGCAAGACTCCAGAGGATCATATATATTTTATTCAAGGATCGAAATGCTGGAGGGTCAGCAAAGGAGTGATATATAAAGATAACATTTGATTTCCTCTACCTTCCCTTTTTGGTAGCTTACCAAACAACCGACACAGTTTCTCATAAAGGGTAAGAAAAAAAGGATTATAAGACAAAGTTCAACCTATCAGCTCTCCTCCTGGTAAATTCACCCAGTGTAGCACTGCTCCCTAGTACTAGCTCTTCCTCTACCGATGCAACTCAGCATCTAAATATTTTATTTTTGCGACGGCAATACGGCATACATTTCCTTCTCTAAGAAAACTATTGTTCTCTCTAACCACATTGATTCAGAAGTAGAATTAAGAAAACCCTAGTTAGCTAAAACATAGTATAACAGAGCCAAGTCCCCAACTGTGTAATACTACAACTTACAGATTCTGTTTTAAAATGGAAACCGGCCAAACACAGATCACAAGTCGGGAACATGGCATTTAACTCAAGCACATCTAACCGATCACCACATTGACAAACCTTGTTTTGATCAGAGACTAATCACAATTAAAATTCCCAGCAATCCTTTCTTTGCATCTTTCTTTCATTTGATGCAGTTATGCACTTTGGAACTGTAGCTTATGATGATCTCACAGTAAACAAACACATTTAGGCAATTCCACTAGATTTACAAAATCGTAGCTCTCATAATCTAATTGTTACATGAGAAAACTACATCCTAGTCAAGAAAATCAACTCAATTGCAAAATTCAGGCCACGAATTTCTACGCACACGTTGATCACTCATCAGATCTCCAAACTTCAATTTTCGACGATTCAGCTTTAGTAAAACCTAATCAACTTAGCGAAAGAGGGATTTACACAAATGTCCACCTAATCAGCGTAGATTCAGCACAAAAAATGTAAAAACAACATTGCAGTAAGCATACCTGAACTTCACCATCTCCGGAGGGGCAAAATAAGAGAAGAGGAGCGGGTGGGTCCCGCTCGACGGGGACCTGAACAGGAACGCTGAAGCCTCTGCGTGGGAGATGCTGAGCTGAAGCAGTAGCTGCCGCGGCGGATCCGGCAGAGAACGGAGGCGGAGCGGTGGCCTCAGCAGCAGCGTCGCCGTCGCGGTGCTGCTGATCTTCGTCTTTCCCTAACCCCAACAAACCAGCGATTCTCTTAAAGAGCCTCATAATCTTCACTCAAATACATATATACAGCTTCCCAAAATTGTGCAACTGAACTGATTTGGGGCTTTAAAATTGAAATTGCAGACTGCCGGAATGCAGGGTTGGTGACGACGATTCAATAACCGCGACGGTGAACAGTGAAAATATGCGCCGAAAATCACGATTTTTTCGAGTTTTTGTTACAATGGAATTGGAATTTGAGTTTACAAAATGAATTTTAATTGATGAGTAACGAGTATAATTGTAAATTAATTACGCCTTACTTGCGCACAAAATGTTTTACTGAAGTTTCACTCTAAGTATAAAATATTTTAAGTTAACAAATATCATACAGACAGTTTGATTACTATTTCAAATTAGTACATTTCGTAGATGGCAAAACGGGTTACCCGTGAGTATCCGCATCCGATAAGTCAGGTACTCGTACTCGATTTTAGCCAAATTTGTTGTCCCGATACCCACCCCACGACATACTGGAATTACCCGATATCCGTGTCGGGTATCCCGTACCCGACCCGAAATCCTAATAAAAAATTTGAAAACCATAATAATCGTCAATGTTCCCTAATTTACTTTATTAATATCGATGGTAAACGTTGAATAGATTAAGAATAGAAGTGAGGGGACACTCTATAGGTAGTACCGGTGAATTTTTAATTGTATGTTCGTTGAAATATAAAAATATTTTAAAAGAATTCTTAGATTATATAAAGTACTCCCACTGTTCCGCCTTAATAGAGGCATTTCATTTGGAAATATAATAATATAAATACTCTTCTGTATATTATTATCTCTCTTACTTAATTTTTTTCTCAGTTCTAACTATTTATTTTTTTTCTCTTTCGAAATGAGTAGTGCGTATATAGGTATTGCTCCCTCCGTCCCTGAAAATTTGTCACCTATTTCCTTTTTCGTCCGTCCCTAAATATTTGTCACCTTTCACTTTTACCATTTTTGGTAGTGGACTTTATATTCCACTAACTCATTCACACTCACATTTTATTATAAAACTAATATATAAAAGTAGGACCCACATGCCAACAACTTTTTCAACCCACTTTCTACTACATTTTTTAAAATCCGTGTCGGGCAAATGGTGACAAATTATGAGGGACGAAGGGAGTATTATATAACTATTTACTTTTTTTCTCTACTTTAACTATTTGAAACACTTTTATTAATATAAATCGTATGGAACACTAAATGATGGAATATGACTAATACTAATAATAACGGGTATTATCGGGACTAACAGGTAAACCCGCGCGGATAGTGGGTATACCCGCTACCCGCAAAACTTTAAAACACACTATCCGATCCCAAAGCGTTTTCCGTTATTGTCAGGTAGCGGGTCAAGATGGGAATTACCCATTACCTGCTACCCATTTTGCCACCCCTAATTCCGTCTAAAAATCACTAACATCGTAACTTTTTCTTATTTTTCATCCTTTCGACTATAAAATTAGCTACAAATATTAGCTGAAAGTTAAATGTGAATTCATTGCTTGATAAAATGCTTATATGGCAATGCATAAGGTATTATTTCGAGAAATAATATCATGTTTTTAGGGTATAATTTTGGAGAAAAATAAGAAAAAGTGATAGTGTTAGTGATTTTAGATGAAATGTACTAGTTCGTAACACTAATCAAAGTTTTTGTATGATATTTGTTAACTTAAAATATTTTGTATTCAATTGAAACATTGGTGAAACATTTTGTATGTACATTGTAATTACCCCGTAAATTACTCCATCCATCCCACGAGAATATATATTTTAAGTTAGACACAAATTTTAATATTATTTTAAAGTAAAAAAAAATAATTAAAGTATTCTGTCTCTTTAATGGAAAATAATTTTTAAAATTAGACAATTAATTTATTGATATAAAATTACTAAATTCTACTTCCTCAGTTTCAATAAGTTGGTACAAAATTTTTGGATACGGAGAGAAATTATGCTGAATAGAAATTAAAATAAATAGAAGAGGGAAAGAGTAGGTTAGATGAATAAAGAATAAAATAGGTGAAATAAAATAACAATGATTAGATTTTTTTTATTTTTTGTAAAAAAAAAGGAAATGACTCAACTTTGTTGGGACATACGAAAAAGGAATACGATTCCACTTAGTTGGGACGAAGGAAGTAATTTATTATTTTTACTTTCACATTGTCTCAATAAAATACTCATTCCCTGTTGTAATGTTGGTAGGGATGTCAATCGGGTTGGCTAGTCGGATTTCGTGCCAACCCTACTCTGGTTGCGGGTCAATTGGGTGTGGGCTGATCGGGTTGTGATTTCTTTCGGGTTATGAAAGTTCAACCCTAACCCTAAATGCTCGGGTTTCGGGCTAGCCAGCGGGTTAATAGCGTTGCTACCGATAATATTAACATGCGATCAATCCAATAAATAATGATTAAAATTAGTCATATTCATACAATGTAAAACATTTAATTATGATACATTTGAGATATCTTAAATTCAATCATAAGCATGATCAAATACTAATATTTGAGATATTTTGTGAAATTTTAATGCATGTTTTAGAAATTTAAATAATTTTTTAGTGAATTTGAAGTTTGAAATTTATTTATCAAGTATTATATTAATAAAAATTCAATATATAATCTATATATTTAATATAAAATTGAAAGTAATATTTTTAGTTATTATATTGTAAAATTAATCAATGAAGCGTCGAGATAGGAGTAAAAAAAATAGAATAATAGAAATTTTATCAGGTTTTTGGCGCCAGCACATCGGATTTTCGGGTCTGTTCCTAACTGGTTGGGGATTAATCGAATGCGGGCTAATCAGGTTTTGATTTTATCATACTAGAAATTTTGCAGCATTAACCCTATAAATTTTGGCGGGCTATTCGGCCGGCCCACGGGATACGGGCTACACCGACATTCCTAAACGTTGGTATGTCCTTTAAAATTAATCTACTCCGGGCTATGAAAAGCCACTGTTGTCTCATTCGAAGATTGCATGCTCGATTCAATTTATTTCCCTATTTACACCAAATTAATATAGGTTCATGATTAATCATGGTTCGATTGCAATTCGAACATTAATCTTCGCTCCCCTTCAAGATTTAGGTTCCGATTGGAATTACACACACTAATTAGTTAGCATCGTCATTAAAATTCAGTACTGCTTCCTAATTCTTTTTAGGTATTTCCACAGTCCAAACTTGGTGGGATATAAATAATCAATACTCTATTCGTTTTTTGAAAATGAAAACTTTTCTTTTAAGGCCGTTTTCTAGGTCATGAATTTAATTTGTGGATTAGGTAGTCATACTAATTCATGCATTTACGTTTGTATGGAGAATGGCAGCACTTATTTTCATTAGCGTAGTTCCATATCTTTATAACTATTGTATCATTTTAATTAAATCCCAAACTCTTACACCTACATTATGAAAAAAAAATCTGTAACGAGAGATCATAAGCCCTACTTTGGCTATGTAGCTCTGAATTTAAAAGAAATCAAACACAAACTCCTTAAGTTAAACTGAATATCTTTGAAACATGTCTGGTTTCATAAAATCAGAGATTGAATTATATAGTGCGTGGGAAATAAAGTCGATTGTGATCTTCAAATTAAAATATAAAGATTTAACCAGTGAACCTAGCTTAGACCAAATAAAGATCCATCAACTTATTGAGATTTGAAAAGTTGTTGCTGCATATACAAGTTTATGGATAAGACTATAAGATCAAATTTATCCATCAATACATCAACTTATTAAGCTTTACCATATTGAAATTCCAGAAAGGATACAAGAATCAAGCTCCATTACCTGCTACAGTTGTTGTATAGATATTGTGTAGACTGGCCACTGCTTCAATCATATTGATTCTTTCATCTACTGAAACGGCTAAACATTTCATTGCCAATTGAAATATTGACAACAAACATAGCTCCTTTGCAGAGTAATATTGATCTTCCGTTGATAACAAAGTAGACGCCACGATTTCAGCTGTTGCATTTTGCTCTAATGCTTCACTTACCCACTCTTTTAAACTCCTTTCTTCACCGAACATATCATCCGTTGGCTTCTTTCCAGTGAACATCTCTAGCAGTAGTACCCCAAAACTGTACACATCCCCTTTTATTGACACTTTGCCATCCATTCCAAACTCTAATTATATCACACTCACATTCAACATTTTGTTAGGATTAGGTAAAACATTTATATATGATGAAATCTAAGTTGAAAGAGTAAGCATCACCTGGTGCTGCGTAGCCAATGGTTGCCATTGTTTGTGTTTGGATGGTTGTTTCCCCTCCGTCAAAAAGCTTGGAAATGCCAAAATCAGCAAGATGAGCGACCATGTCTTGATCTAGCAACACGTTACTTGGCTTTATATCACAATGAACAACTGGGAATGTGTAGTAATGGTGAAGATATTCCAAGGCGGCCGCAACATCTATTGCTATTTTCAGTCTCTGTATAAGATCCAAACCATAATTATCCGAATGTAACCATTTATCCAAACTTTTATTTGGCATGTATACTAGAATCAATGCTTTAAACTCCATATTACAACAACATCCAATAACTCGAACTAAGTTTCTGTGTCGAATGTTTCTTAATATAGCAGTTTCCACTTCAAAGCTCCTTTCCGCTCCTTGTAGTTCCAAGTGGAATACTTTCACTGCAACTTTTAACCCATCAAAAAGTGTTGCTTCGAATACAGAACCAAAACTACCTCTTCCAAGTAGGTTGGTTTCACTAAATGAACTTGTTCCTCGTTCAAGTTCGTTGTAAGAAATTCTTCTGCGTTCAGTAGTTCCTAGTGAAATGTCAGCTACTTTTTTCCGTTTGTGCATGCACACGAGAACAAGCATTACACAAACCACGACGATAGCTAAAATAACCGATGGCACCACAAGTTTCTTCAACCATGATTTATGATTATTTTCCGAGCAGGGTGGAACTTGAAATGTTATTGAACCACAAAGAGCTAAGTTGTGGGAAAATGACAACGAACTAAAGTTACGAAAACGACCCCCATCCGGAATTTTCCCCTCTAGTGCATTGTTGGAAACATTAAAGTTTTCAAGATAACGAAGCTCTTCCAAGGACTTGGGTATTGATCCGGTAAGATTATTGTAAGACAAATCCAATCTTATCAAACCCTTAACCTCTCCCAAGGAATGAGGAATGGATCCACTAAACATATTATTTGACAAGTCAAGATATTCTAAAGATTCACAACCATCAATTGAGCTAGGAATTAGGCCTGAAAATTGATTCAAAGACAAATCCAAGGAGTTTATTAACTTTAAATTGCCAAGCTGATATGTCAATAGACCATTCAAGGAATTAGAGGACAAATTCAGAACAATGAGATCTTTAAGAGACCACAACTTGGGAGGGATGGCTGAATTCAACTTGTTGGAACCTAAGTAGATCTCTCTCAAGGATTTAACATCACCTAAACATTCAGGTATTGCACCCTCAAGCATGTTACTAGAGATGTTCAATATCCCCAAATTGTTCATTTTGCAAACATTGTTAGGGATAGACCCTACCAATTGATTGCCACTAAGATTTATGATCTGGAGTTTCTTCAATTTCCCAATTGTTGGTGGAATTGGTCCACTCAGTTGATTCCCTTCCAAATAAATGTATAGCAAACCACTTAAGTTTCCTACTTGAGAAGGAATGACACCCTTGATGTTAATGTTTGCTGCTTCAAAAGTTCTAAGAGAAGAAGAAAAGTTACCAAGTGAAGAGGGTAGGATGCCACTAAGTGGATTACCCGAGAATCCCAACCGATCCAAATATCGACAACTCGTTAATGAAGAGAGAAATGTCAATTCTTGGGTTGGGAATTCTGCTCCACTCAAATAATTATCCAAAAGGAGAAGACATATTAGGTGGTTCAAGTTACCAAAGTGTGGTATGAAGCCGCTAAATGAGTTGCCAGACATGTCCAAGTGTGTGAGTTTAGAAAAATTGGTCATTGAGATAGGAATTGGACCATGGAGTCTGTTATAACTCACAAAAAGGACTTCAAGATTAATAAGTGAACAACCTATGTCTGGAGGAAGAGTACCAGAAAACTTATTGAATGAAACCTCTAAATCCTTCAATGTTGATATGTTGAATATTGAAGATGGGATGGATCCATGTAAAGAATTGTTATACACCGAGAAAAACTCGAGTCTTGGCAGAGTGCCAATCTCCTGTGGTAATTTACCTGCGGTACATATTGACATAAATGCGGTAATACAATTGAATATAAATTTATAATAATTTAAATTTTAAAAAAACAGGATGTATTTGCTAAAGATTTTTTGTCAATATCCTCCGTCCCCGATTAAGAGTCACGCTTTGACCGAGCACGAGTTTTAAGAAATGTAAAAAAAGTTGGTTGAAAAAGTTAGTGGAATGTGAGACCCATTTTTTTATATTGGTTTTATAATAAAATGTGAGTGAATTGAGTTAGTGGAATGTGTAACCTACTTACTATTTATGATAAAAATGAAGTGTGACTCTTAATTGGAGACGGATCAAAATGGGAAAGTGTAACTCTTAATCGGGGACGGAGGGAGTAATTGTTTTCTGAAAGTGCATAGTTGAAAAAGTGATAAGTTGTTGACTATTGGAATATTTTTAAGCATTCAATTCTCTATGCTCAAGTGGTAAAGCTGAATTTAAATAAAAAAAAAAACAATTCTCCAAATATGCTACTAATTCCATCTCTCATTAGCAGTCCACATTTGACTCGACATAATTTTTTAAAAATATAAAAATGAGTTTAAAAGGTTAGTGAAATATAATTTTTATTATTATTTTATAACGAGTGGAATAAATTACTGAAATGTTGACTTACCATTTATAGGAAAAATGGAAGTTGACAAGTGGGCCGTGTAGGATGTAAAGAGTAATATTTTAAAGTTATTGTGATGTTTTTATTCAATCCTAATAATAATAAATTGTTTTTGATTTGGTTGTCTTAAAAAAAGTAAAACCACGGCGAAGTTCAAAAAATTGAATATTTGATTCAATTTCATTTTCAATTTTCAGTGAAATCTGCCCAATTCTACAGTACCTGATTCGTATTTCAAGCCTAACTAAATAAGCTTGAGATTTGTAAAAATGTATCACAAAATTGATTCGTAATGAAAATGTTGAGGAAAGTAAGTTACCTGACAATCTATTGTCGGCTAAATTCACGACTCTCAAGGAAGAAACGTTGAAGATTAAAGATGGAATTTCACCGGTTAGAGAAGCACGGTCAATGCTTAATATCTCTAGTCTTGTGAGATTCCCAATTTCTCGTGGAACCCCTCCTAATAAAAAAATTAGTGCAATATAAGTTGCACTTTTACGTATCACGTAATCAATTTAATAAAATACGAGCATATTAAAGGAAGAAGAGATGTTTATACCTCCAAAAAAATTATTGTACCCCAATGACAAATTTGTAAGCAAGCTCAGTCTTCCAATTTCACGTGGAATATTGCCACTGAAATCGTTGTAGGATAATGACAACTTCTCAAGATGTGTGCATTTCCATATATTAGACGGAATTTTCCCTCCAATTCGATTATGAGCAAGCGACAATATTTTGATATTGGGCATATTATTGCAAATATCACTTGGAAGCAAACCTGATAGGCTATTTTTTTCAATTTCAATTTCTCTAATTGAAGACACGTTGAAAATAGCATGTGGTATGGAACCACTCAACTTATTACTATGTAAATAGAGTTCCTCTAGTTGAGGTAAATTGCCCAACCATGTTGGTATTTCTCCGGTTAATGAATTTACTCCCACATTCATCACCCTCAAACAATGCAGTTTAGAGAGCTTAGAGGGTAAGCTGCCCGTGAAACTGTTGTTACTAATGTCCAAATATCTCAGAAACGTTAAGTTTCCGAGATGCGGAGCGACAGTTCCACCAAGGCTATAGCCAGAGAGATTGAGAGCAGTGACGCGGTGGTGTTTGAGGCCGCACGACACACCAATCCAATTACAAACGGGTGTATATTCCGACCAATTTTTACGCAAAGCAGCGTGAGAAATAATGGAGTTTTTGAAGGAAAGAAGTGCATTTTGGTCGGTGTCAAAAGAGAGGGTAAAGCTACTTAATAACAAGATTGAAAGAGCAAAGGAAAAGATCAAACCCTCCATTGATTTTCTGCTTTGTTTCATTTGGTTCTCTGCCCTCTTTGAATTTGTTAGAATTGAATTTATAGGTGTCTTCGTCGATGAATGGAATATATTAATTTGATACTCCCTCCGTCCCCAATTAAGAGTCACACTTTTCCATTTTGGTCCGTCCCCAATTAAAAATCACACTTCATTTTTACCAAAAATAGTAAGTAGGTCCCACATTCCACTAACTCAATTCACTCACATTTTATTATAAAACCAATATAAAAAAATGGGTCCCTCATTCCACTAATTTTTTCAACCAACTTTTCTTTACATTTCTTAAAACTCGTGCCCGATCAAAGTGTGACTCTTAATCAGGGACGAAGGGAGTACATGTTTTCTGAAGCTGTTTCAACGGCACTGTATTGTTCTTCACTTGTACATAATATATCCAATACAATTATTAAGTTTTTCAAACTTAGATGACAAATTATACTCCCCTGTATACCATCTTAGTTAAGACGTTTTATACGTGCATGACAATAAATAAAATTGTGTTCAGTAGATTATAAAAATAAAATAAAATATATTAGAAAATAAAGTATTAGAATGAATAGACTAGAGTAAAAGAGAAAAAGATTTTTTTTTTTAATCATAAAAAGGAATGACTCAACAAGACAACCTAAAATGGAGTACGAGTCAAGTAACTAGGACCAGAGAGAGTAAGATTTTACTTCCCATATGTTATTCAAAGAGATAATAGGCAATTGTAAAGCTATTGACAGTTCTACTATCACTTACCCCATCCATCAGTCCCATAAAAATATAGATATTTGAGACGGTATGAGTTTTAATACATAATTAGAAAAGTAGAGGAGATATAGATAAAAAAAGTAATTGGAGTATTGTTAATAACTCAGTAGGGAGAAAGAGGTTACCAAAAATACAAAGAAACTATATTTATAGGATGGAGCAAAATGACAAAAGTCTCTATTTTTATGGAACAGATGGAGTATATAGTACTCCTTTCGTCCCAAGGAAGATTCATACACATTCACTTTATGCATTTTATTTTTTGGGCTAAGTAGAGAGAATAAAGTAAAGATAAATATATATAATTTTTAGTAATGAATAATTTTGATTTGGACAAATCAAATAGAAAGTGGTCATTTTTGGTGAGACGGAGGAAATAGTATAATAATAATAAAATTCTAATAGTACGTAATTAGATTCACATAATATTCATTTTTAAGTGTTGAAAAACAATGGAAAATTAAAATACACACTAGCTTTATATTCATCAAAGTCAAATTGTAGAATGCATACTTTATTCAATCAAATTATTCTTGGATAAATCTATGCAACGATATTATGGTTGTTTATATCATTTTATAAAATTATTTTTGGTCAGTCAAAAAAAAATAATGTTTATATCATTTTACAAAATAACCCTTTATCAAAACAAATAATAGCATTAAATTCTTTAATTTGAATTATGGGAAAATGGCGCTGGAAGACTTGAATGGGATGGGCGGCGGATATAGAGTTAGTCTTAATTTAATCTTTAGTTTATTCTAATTTGTTTATTTTTAAATATTATGAAATCAAAGAACTTATAAATTTAAGTTATAGTACTTGTAATATATAAAGTTTATAATATCAATACAATATTACTCCCTCCGTCCCGCTTTAGCAGTCCCATTGACTTTTCTGCACTCGTTTTGTAAAAATGATAATAAATAGTTAAAGTGGAGAAATAATAAAATAAAAAAGAGAATAATGTAGATAAGACTCTTCTCTATATTATTCTCTTTTTTACTTTATTATTTCTCCACTTTAACTATTTATTATCATTTTTACAAAACGAGTGCAGAAAAGTCAATGAGACTGCTAAAGCGGGACAGAAGGAGTATATTTTATGGAGGGGTCGTATCATTTCAATTCTCACCACATATAACAACAATAAATTTTCTACGATTTTTTTTTTTCAAACGTGGTTTCCTATCTCCTTAGAAATCAAGGATACAGAGGTACAAGCATATGGAACAGATCCTGTTCAGGCAAGGTCGTAATAAATTTTCTACGTTCCAAAGTGATAATGTTGTAGAGTTGTAGAGACGTACTTGACAATTTGACATAAATGTGAAATTACTGTGAAATGGAAGTCTCTTCGCGTACAGGATTTATGTGAGACTAGGAATAATTAGTCGTATTATATAGCCATAATGTAACGGACTATGCATATAAATTATTAACATAAATAGTACATCTAATGCTAAATAAATTGAAATTAGTTCATCACAAAAGTAATATTCGTAGTTTCACTGAAGATGATCCACTTTTTTTTCTTTTTTTTTTAACCAAGATGACCTATTACAAAAGTAAAAACACTTTTATCTTTATTTTATTCTCTCTCCTACTTTACTCTCTCCACTTAACATACAAAATAAAGTCGCATAAAATATCATGCTGCCCAAGGAATGGATCATCTTCCTTGGGACGGATGGAGTATTAAAATAGTACAACTAGGGGTATAAAAATAAAATAAAAAATGAAAAAGTGCAATTAATGCTAAATAACTTTAAATTAGTTCATCTCAAAAGTGTCAATTTCCTCGGACTAATTTACCCTTATCCATGACACTAATAATACCATTAGAAACTGTTCAGTTTGTAAAATTATGTCTCGAGATTAAATATGTAATATGTTTTGTTTAGAAGATTGAATCTCACAATTTCATTCTAAATGGATAATTATGTGATAATTAATCATGGCTACCCCCTCTTACTAAAATAATCTCACAACTTAATTCTAGATGAATTATAATAGGATAATTAATCATGACAACCGATCAACACCTTTGGGGTTATTTGATTGGCAATATTATATCTCTTGATTGAATATATATGTATCATGTTTGGTTTATAAGATTGAATCCCACAATTTAATCCTATATAGATAGTCTTATACTCCCCCATTCTAAGATAGTTGAGTTGTATTCCTTTTTTTAATTTCCCAAGGTAATTGTCACTAACATATGATTTTCCTACTCCAGAAATACCAAAAAGATGGGTTTTAATAGTTTCTTACAGTAGTTTTATCATTTGCAAAGTTGATTAGGTCAATTTTACATTTTTATCTTCCAATCTTTGGACCTATCAGAACTATTAATTTTTTTTAATAATATATTGATGCAATATGATTTTTAGATTTAGAGAAATATATATGCCCTACTAATATTATGAAGTTACTTGTTATTTTATTATGAGATTTTTGGTCCAATTTTAAAATGTATATTAGTCAATTTTGAATGAGTAAAGCAATGGCATTTTCTTAAGCACGTTGATTTGACTTCACCAAACCAACAAAAGTTATTTATTATTCAGTATTTTTCACGTATAACGTAGTATGATTTTATTATTTCGTATAAATAATTGTGAAATTATTTTTATTTTATTTTATTTGAGTCATTTTTTAATGTGGAAATTAGTTAATGTGTTTAAAATAAACAACGAAAAAATTGGTTATATTAATTATTTGAGTAAAATCCAATTATTATTAGTTAGTTAGTTAGTAAAAGTAGGTTATACTCCCTCCGTCCCAGATAATTCGAGACACTTTGATCCGACACGGGTTTTAAGAAATCTAATGGAAAGTGAGTTGAAAAAGTTGGTGGGATGTTGGTCCTACTTTTAAAATATTAGTTTTATAATAAAATGTGAGTAAGAATGAGTTAGTGGAATATGAGGTCCACTACAAAAAATGGTAAAAGTGAAGTGGGACAAATTATGTGGGACGGCCTGAAATGGAATACTGGGTCGAATTATCTGGGACGGAGGGAGTAATAATTTAAGTAAAAGAAGTACAAATATATAAATGAACCTAGCTTAGTCCAACATGTGCATCAAGAATACCATCATGTTCACATGCATAATCTAATCCAAATAAAGATCCATCAACCTCTTGAGATTTAAAAAGATGTTGCTGCATATACAAGTTTATGGATATAAGTAGAGAGTAATTTATTATAGGTCAAGTTCAACATGTTGATCAAATATGTCCATCATTTATTTTCATCATGCTGATCAATTGTATCCATCAATACATCAACCTATTAAGCTTTACCATATTGAAATTCCAGAAAGGCAAGCTACACTACATACAAGAATCAAGCTACACTACAATTGTTGTATAGATATTGTGTAGACCAGCCGCTGCTTCAATCATGCTAATTCTTTCATCTGCTGAAACGGCTAAACATTTCATTGCCAATTGAAATATCGACAACAAATATTGCTCCTTTCCAGAGTATTTTTGATCTTCCGTTGACAACAGAGCATACATTACCGTTTCATTTGCTGTATTTTGCTCTAATGCTTCACTTGCCCATTCTTTTAAACTCCTTTCTTCACCGAACATATCATCTGTTGGCTTCTTTCCAGTGAACATCTCTAGCAACAGTATCCCAAAACTGTACACATCCCCTTTTATTGACACTTTGCCATCCATTCCAAACTCTAATCGTATCACACACATTCAACAGTTTGTTAGGATTAGGTAAAACATTTATATATAATGAAATTTAAGTTGAAAGGGTAAGCATAATGCATGCATCACCTGGTGATGCATACCCAATAGTTGCCATAGTTTGTGTTTGGATAGTTGTTTCCCCTCCATCAAAAAGCTTGGAAATACCAAAATCAGCAAGATGAGCAACCATGTCTTGATCAAGCAACACATTACTTGGCTTTATATCACAATGAACAACTGGGAATGTAAGACCATGGTGAAGATATTCCAAGGCGGCTACAACATCCATTGCAATTTTCAATGTCTGTATAAGATCTAAACCACACTTATCGGATTGTAACCATTTATCCAAGCTCCTATTTGGCATGTATGCCAGAATCAATGCTTTAAACTCCATATTACAACAACATCCAATAACTCGTAATAAGTTTCTGTGTCGAATGTTGCTTAATATAGCAGTTTCTGCATCAAAGCTCTTTGCCGCTCCTTGCAATTCCAAGTGGAACACTTTTACTGCTACTTTTATCCCATTAAAAAGTGTCGCTTCGAATACAGAACCATAACTACCTCTTCCAAGTAGGTTGATTTCACTAAATGAACTTGTTCCTTGTTCAAGTTCTTTATAAGAAATTCTTTTGCATTCAGTAGTTCCGGGTGGCATGTCAACAGGGAGTGCTACTTTTTTCTTTTTGCGCATGCTTATGAGAACAAGCATTACAAACACCACAATGACAGCTAAAATCACCGATGACACCACAACTTTCTTTAACCATGTTCTGTGACTCTTTTCTGAGCAGGGTGGAACTTGAAATGTTATTGGACCACAAAGAGCTAAGTTGTGGGAAAAAGACTCAGCACTAAAGTTACGTAAACGACCCCCATCTGGAATTTTCCCCTCCAGTTTATTGTTGGAAACATTAAAATTTTCAAGAAAAGGAAGGTCTTCTAAGGATTTAGGTATTGATCCAGAAAGATTATTGTAAGATAAATCCAATCTTACTAAACCCTTAACCTCTCCCAATGAATGAGGAATGGATCCACTGAACAAATTGTTTGATAAGTCAAGAAACTCTAAAGATTCACAACCATCAATTGAGCTGGGAATATCGCCTGAAAATTGATTCGAAGACAAATCCAAGGAGTTTATTAACTTTAAAGTGCCAAGCTGATATGTCAACTGACCGTTGAAGGAATTGAAGGACAAATTCAAAAAAATGAGATCTTTAAGAGACCAAAACTTGGGAGGGATGGCTGAATTTAACTGATTGGAATCTAAGTAGATCCCTCTCAATGATTTAACATCGCCTAAACATTCAGGTATTGCACCCACAAGCATGTTACCAGAGAGGCTCAACGTCCCCAAGTTGTTCATTGTGCAAACATTGTCAGGGATAGTTCCTACCAATTGATTGCCACTAAGATTTATGCTTTGGAGTTTCGTCATTTTCCCAATTGTTGGTGGAATTAGTCCACTCAGCTGATTTCCATCCAAATAAATGTATAGCAAAGTAGTTAAGTTTCCTATTTGAGATGGAATGACACCCTTGATGTTGCATTGTGATGCTTCAAAAGTCAAAAGGGAAGAAGAAAAATTCCCAAGTGAAGAAGGTAGGAAGCCACTAAGTGGATTACCCGACACTCCCAACCGATCCAAATATCGACAATTCGTTAATGAAGAGAGAAATGTCAATTCCTGGGTTGGGTATTTTGCTCCACTCAAATTATTTCCCGAAAGGAGAAGACATTGTAGAAGTTTCAAATTACCAAAGAGTGGTATGGAGCCACTAAATGAGTTGACAGACATATCCAAGTATGTAAGTTTGGACATATTGGTAATGGAGGTTGGAATTGCACCACTGAGTTTGTTATAACTCACAAAAAGGACTTCAAGGTTACTAAGTGAAAGACCTATGTCTGAAGGAAGAGTACCATAAAACTCGTTGAATGAAACTTCTAAACTTGTCAATGTTGATATGTTGAATATTGAAGATGGGATGGATCCATGTAAAGAATTGTTAAACACAGAGAAAAACTCGAGTCTTGGCAGAGTGCCAATATCTTGTGGTAATTCACCTGCGGTATGTATCAACCTAAATGAGATAATAACATATAATATAAATGGTATATTAATTTAAATATTTTAAAAAAAAGTTCTAGTTATTTTGAAAATAAGTACCTGAGAAACTATTGTGAGATAAACTGAGGACTCTCAATGAAGAAATGTTGAAGACGAAAGATGGAAAATCTCCGGTTAGAGAAGCACCATCAATGGTTAATATCTCTAGTCTCGTGAGATTTCCAATTTCTCGTGGAACTCCACCTGATAGTTATATATCACAAAATCAATTTCATTTCTTTAAACAAATTGTATCACATAACAATTGGACTCCATATATTATGAAAGAAAGAAGAGATGTTTATACCTCCAAAACCATTATTGTACCCCAACGACAACCTTGTAAGAAAGCTCAGTCTTCCAATTTCACGTGGAATGTTACCACTGAAATTGGTGTAGGATAATAACAACACCTCAAGATGTCTGCATTTCCATATATTCGACGGAATTTGTCCTCCAATTTCATTCTGAGCAAGGGACAATACTTGGATGTTGGGCATATTGTTGCACATATCGCTTGGAAGCAAACCTGATAAGCTATTATTTCCAATTCTAATTTCTCTGATTGAAGACACATTGAAAATAGTATGTGGTATGGAACCACTTAACTGATTACTATAAAGATAGAGTTCCTCTAGTTGAGGTAAACTTCCCAACCATGTTGGTATTCCTCCGGTGAATAAATTTGCTCCCACATTCATCACCTTCAGACGACGCAGTTTAGAGAGCTCAAAGGGTAAGCTCCCCATGAAACGGTTGGAGCTTATGTCCAAATATCTCAGAAACGTTAAGTTTCCGAGATGTGGAGCAATAGTTCCAGAAAGGCCGTAGCCAGAGAGATTGAGAGCAGTGACGCGGTGGTGCTTGAGGCCGCAAGACACACCAATCCAGTTACAAACTGATGTATTTTCCAACCAATTGAAGGCATAAGGGTGGGAAATGATGGAGTTTTTGAAGGAAAGAAGTGCATTTTGGTCGGTGGCGGGATCAAAGGAGAGGGTAAAGCAACTTAATAACAAGATTGAAAGAGCCAAGGAAAAGAGCAAACTCTCCATTGTATGACTCAACTAACTTGGGACGGAAGAGTAAGATTTTACTTCCTTGATGTTATTCGAAGAGATAATCGACGACTGATGTTATCATTTATATAGTACTAACTCCATTCCAAAGAAATATGACCACTTTATGGATGACACATTATTTTTTGCGTTTTTTTTATGTAAAGCAGAATTATAATAAAGTAAAAAAAAAGATAGATATAAATGTGGTTTTATTTTAGTAATGAATCATTTTGATTGAAACAAATTAAAAAAAAATGAATAATATTTACGAGACAAACTAAAGTGAAGATTTTTGTTGTATTTTTAGTACTCTTTCCATCACACAAAAATATGCACTCTCTCATTTTTAATCTGTTCCACAAGAATATACCCTTTCTAATTTTAGAAACTCTTTTCTCTCTATTGAGATGGGATCATTCTCCACAAATAATACTTTAATTACTTTTTTTTTCTACTCTTTCTTATTTTACCAATTTTGCATTAAAAAGTCTAATACGTGTTAGCTGATAGCAAATAAAATTGATTAATGTTCAAGTGTGGAAGAACAGTGGAAAATTAAAATGAACACTTGCTTTATATTCATCAAAATCAAAATATAAAATTGATTAATGTTCAAGTGTGGAAGAACAGTGGAAAATTAAAATGAACACTTGCTTTATATTCATCAAAATCAAAATTGTACGTAGAATACATACTTTATTCAATAAAGTTGTTCTTGAATAAATCAATGCAGCCACACTATATACATGGTCATATAATACGTCAGACACAAATAATAAATTAAACTTTATTTAATGTTTATATCATTTTACAAAATAACCCTTTATCAATACAATTAATAGCATTAAATTCTTGAATTATGAATTATGGGAAAAGCTAGGGCGCTGGTAGACTTGAATGGGTGAGGATAAAAGTCACATAAAAGAATCGTGCAGTCAAGTCTTTAACTTGATGATCGAAGCCTTAGAGAATCCATCATCCATCTGGACAATCTCCCGAGATCATCCTCGTTCAACCATCATCCGGACGAGTGGGCCAACTGAAAGTTCGGTCGCTCGGCGCGTCGTCCGCCCATTGCAGGCACACGGATACGAGGACGAGCGACACATTTTCTATTTTTATTTTTTTTTATATTTTTTTAATTTTTCAATCTATAAATACACCTCATTTGCACTCATTTCTCACACACTCTCACACAACATCTCTCAAACATCTCTCTCTCACTCACTCATTCTTCCAAAATGTTTCTCGACGAGGATCCAAATCTGGCTATGGAGCACATAATGTTTACTTTAGGAGACCAGATTCTCGCGGGTATTCGTGCAATACAAGAGCAAGAGCAGGCCGAAGAGCAGACCCCGAAGCCCATCCACCACCGAACATCCATCTGCCGAGAGCATGGCCTAGCTCATCAACGCCTGTTCGAAGACTACTTCGCCAATGAACCACGTTGTAACTTTTTTTAAAAAATTAAGTAATTTATTTTTTAATTTTTCTATATATAATGTGTGAAAACATAAAATAAATAATATTAAAAATTAAATGGAAAATGAATTGATAGGATGGATTCTAGGGCGGAACTGCTGCAGAAACAAGGGCCGGACTAAGAAATGCTGATTTGGAAAGGCAGACACTCGGACGACCCATTGTGGATGCTCTTATGGATGCTTTCCTCTTGCTACGGGAGATTGGACGAAATTGATGGGCTGCTGAATCCTTTTAATGTTTGGGCCAGTCAATTAATTGTTGGAGCTGATTAGTTAATTCCCGTACTGATTGGCTAATCTCCGCCACAACGATTTAATTTTCTGAGTAATTAATTCAAATAACTTATTATTTTTGAATTAATTAATGCAATTTATTAAATCTTATGATTATAGTTAATACTAGTATCACACACCTGCGATACCGATGCATACATCCGTTTAATTTTATCATAGTAAATTTATATTTTGAATTAATTGCTTAAAGATATAAAGTATGATAGCAATCACTAATACTTGAAATTATATAATTTCTTCTATTTATATCATTGTAACTAATTTAAATTCATATAATAATTTTGGTACATTATTAACCATAATTAATGCAAAGCTGTAAAACTAAATTGACCAAATAACGTTCTTAATTTGCTAATTCGCTGAAATTAATGTTTATGTCAAGTTTCTCACATTACAATTGACGACTTATTTGCTACAATATCAATGCTATATCAATTAATTAATGGATAACTAAAAGGATATGTAATTTTATGTATATAAATACAATTGAATAGTGATAAAATGCAAACTCAAATATTGTACAAACTCCAAACTATGATCTGGACCGATAAAAATTATTAACAGATGACAAAATAGTAGCAATAGAAAATGTGAACACAGTGTCAACACAATATCAACACAACATCAATCGTTGACACTGTGTTGACATTTTCTGTTGCTACTATTTTGTCATCTGTTGACATTTTCTAACGGTCATAGATCAAAGTTTGGAGTTTGTACAATATTTATGAGTTTGCATTATGATCACTATCCTCCTTGGTCAATTATATACTCCCTCCGTCCCATTAAATATGCAGTACATTTAACTTTTTGGCACGAGATTTTATGTAGTGTTATTGTTTGTGAGTTAATAGAAAGTAGAGTAAGTAAAGTAAGAAAAGGTAGAGAGAGTGTTATTTCCATATTTAAAAACGTTTTATTTTTAATAGGACAAACCAAAAGAGAAAATGTTTTATTTCTAATGAGACAGAGGGAGTAAATTTTAAAATGTCAATGATACATAACCCTTCTTTAATAAAGGGACAAATAACCGATATTAATGTTATAAATTTGAGGAAGTGAAAAGTTTCGTTGGGCTTTTATCATATCATACAAAATTTTGTTGGATTTTAATGATAAGTAACTATCTACAATATTTTTCCCACAATGTACAACAAATTATGTTATGTCTGCAAGAAAAATATTTAAATAAACATTTAAGTAGGAAATAAAAACAAAATGATTGTGTAATAACCTTGTTGTGGTCAACGATAAACCAATGATTCTAGTACAAAATAGAAGCCGATATAATATTAATAATCAAATAATAATAATAATAACAATAATAAAATTAATAATACAAATTATCTAAAAGCCCAAGCAACATTTTCTTATCTGCTTGATTAGCTCAAATATTTAAAGCAGAATTTTAATTTTGAGAATTTGTGGTTCGTGACTTCATATATTTGTGTTTTGGAGAACATGATAATTGTAAGATCATGATTTGTAATAGGGGGCTCTTCTCACAAAACATGAGAAACAGAAACAATTTATTCATCCCTAATTTGTTAAGGAAACAATTTTTTATAAAGTGTCGGGAAATGTTCCTTCTATTGCCCCTCATGGAAAAGAATAACGATTAATGGTTTAAGATATATAACGAAAAAAACGTAATAAGATAAGAAACAACACCCAGACTATTCGGCCTTGGAAAATACATTCCATGGTAATGTCATTTGTTTTGTCTCCATGTCATTTCAAAAATACTCACACACCCTGATGACTGATTTAGTATTGCTACGCTTTAGATCATGAAGGAATGTGAATTGTGTGGCTTCAATTTTTTTTCCTCTAGGAAGATCACAATATTTGGAACATAATAATCATAAAAAAAATGCATACAATAGACTAATATGAATATACTACTATTGGTAAAGATTAATATAACCATACAGTAATTTTTTTTTTTCATTTTGCAGAGAATTCATAATGCAATAGGATAAGGTGAGAAGTAAATTATAAGCTATCCAATTACACATATTTATAGATAAAAAAGTGTACATTGAAATTGGAATTGATGCAATTATAACATGATTGCATCCTTAAATTTAATTTATGTTGAAAATTTTGAATGGGTACTTATTAATTTTTATGATACAACAATAGTGAATGTCATTTTTAATATCTTTAAATGGGCATGCATGC
Source organism: Salvia hispanica (assembly GCF_023119035.1). Classification (NCBI taxonomy): domain Eukaryota; kingdom Viridiplantae; phylum Streptophyta; class Magnoliopsida; order Lamiales; family Lamiaceae; genus Salvia; species Salvia hispanica. Next base: position 1,260,350 of record NC_062966.1, on the reverse strand, counting down.
AGAGCCGTATAAGAATGCCATTTAAATTCAATTTATGTTTTTATATTGTATGAATGTAACTGTCCATCATAAATTTAGATAATTGTAGGATGAGTTTAACGATTTCACCATTACCATTGATTCATCACACTCAAATTACTAATTTAAATATTGACCGTTTCTAATACATGCTATTAACGGACATTTTCTCTATGAGAGGCGGTTACAAAACATGGTTTTCTTTTAATCATGGCTCAAAATAATAAATATTCAAAATCACATCCAAAACATATAAACATTCAAAATAAGATCAACATTCGACTTGTATATATGTATAGATAGATAGATATAGATATGCGAAACTTTAGGAATTTCCCAAAGAAAGAGAAAGGGCTGTGAGGGAACGTGGGCCTGAATTGTCGCCCGTGAAATTTGAAAGAGAAGGGAGTAATTCCACACAGATAATTAAATCCAAAAAGAATTTATTTAAGATGCATGTATTCTAATTTAATTAGATGATATGATTAGTCTAATAATTAGTTATGTTAATTTATTTTAAAAAAGTTTACCTCTAACAAGTTAAGGAAATCAAGCAAACAAGGTGAACTTTTCTATCTAACGTATTATTTTGGGTTTAAGGCCAAAATACAAATGATGTTTTCAAGCACGTTTTTACGTGAAATTGATATTGTGTATGTTATGTATCCTGCTAATGTTTTATTTTATGAATGCCTATTTATCGACTTTGTTGGTAAAATGCACGGTCTCAAACAAGCTCAAATATTGTAAATGATGAAGGAACTTTGATTGATCGAAATTTACGTATAAAATGTCTTAGTGTTATTGGGGCTTTTAAGGCCAAACCCGAACACCACACGATAAAGAAATTTTTGACATAAATATAACCAAATAACGATATAGTATGAGTCGGGTTGACACGATAAGCCCAAACCTGGACACCAGGCGAAAAAGAAATCATAGACACAAACAGGGACGGAACTAGAAATTGAAATAAGCCGGTGCTGAAATTTCACTATAAATACACCAAAGTGCGCGATGCCTCGTATTGTTCATTTACGATTACTTTGACTCGTTTGTAATAGTATTAAAAATATAGTAAAAAAGAAAAATATTAGACAAATATGTGTCTTCTATATAAGTAATTTTATAAACAGGAGTAATTAATGAGTAGAATGTGAAATTTATTTATTAAAATTAATGAAAAATAGTAAATGAATATGTATAGGCATATAGACCAAAAATAAAATATGAGATGAATAATTGCTTAAAAAATACTAATCAATAATGTTATTATACAAATAAAAATAATAAAATTACAAAATATTAATAAATAAATGGATTCATATAATACTGTTCTGATATAAATAAAAATTATAAAATTTTAAATTGTACAGATTGATATTAAAACATTTTTCAAAAGAACAAATATAGTAATATATTCCTAAACACACAAAACAAGAAATAGGATTTAAATGC